>NW_026068015.1:821714-900145 GCF_014885135.2 Alexandromys fortis
CCCACATCAACCAAAGAAGTAAGATGTGAGTTAGCAAGCCATAGCCACATAAATAGTAAAATTTAAACTAATAAAAATGGGTTGATTTAAGTTGTAAGCGCTAGTTAGTAATAATTCTGAGCTAATAAGTTTGTAATTAATATCAAGCTTCTGAATGTTTATTTGGGAACTTTCAGGTGGGAGAGAAATCTCCATTTACACTTCACCTTTTTATATTTTCTAAAATTGAGACTAAAAATGAACTTGTTTTTAAAAGGTGTGTATTAGGAACATGTAGTGATGTGGTCCAGCAGGCTGCGTCCCTGCCACCCGGCTAGTTTATACCCGAAATAACAACACACAAATTGTATTCTTTTAAACACTGCCTGTCCCATTATATCTAGCCTCTTCTTGGCTAATTCTCACATCTTGATTAACCCATTTCTAATAATCTGTGTAGCACCACAAAGTGTTGGCTTACTGGGAAAGATTCAGCATGTCTGACCTTGTGGCTGGCTCCATGGCGTCTGGATCATCTCCCTTTTTCCCAGCGTTCTGTTTGGTCTAATCAGCCTATCTAAATTCTGCCCTATCAGGCCAAATAGTTTTCTTTATTAATTAACCAATGAAAGCAACAGATAGAAAGAAGTCACTCCCACATCAGGAACAGTTTGTATTCAGTATGTAACAGACATTATGATTCAATATTTCATCTTATTTTAAGTCTTTGGCTAAATTTTCAACTCATTTTTTCTTGATTTTGCAATTGTGATAGTGCTTTTAACAGCACTTCTTCCCCTGTTTAGAACAACAGCAAACCAACACCAACATAAAAATAAAAGAATAAACAGAGACAATCTGGGCATTTCCTTAAGCTCTTCCTTGCCCATTTCTCCAGTCTTGGACACCCAACATTCTTATTAATGTTCTCCCAAAAATAAACTAAGCTCATTGTTCTACCTTGCGACTCTCTGAGCCAGACCCTGTTATCTCATTTTGTTGATAGTGGCAGTGGTTTCCCAATTGGTTGGTCATCTCCTATGAAGAGGCATATTGAGTGTAAATGCCTTGCATCTTTTTCTGCATGTGGTCATGACCTTCTCCAGTCCTACAGGATTCTTATTCTCTCACTTTTAGACTGCCTGGTTCCCTGTGTTCACTCCCTCTTTTTGGCAGAATGATATGGAGCTTGTTTTCTTCTTGGCAAAACTGTCTTACTGGGAAGAGAACTGCCCTTGCCTCAACTGCTGACAGTAAGCACACTGTCCATTCTGGATAAGCAGGACACAAAGAAAAGCAACTGCCGAATCTTGCCAAGGCAGGGTAGAACAGGCATTCAAATTTTCATGCATTTGAGAAATGGTCTGTCAGATATTCTAGGTCTATAAACAAAGTTGGTTACCTGAACATTGCAAAGAGACTTTGGGTGACTGTCCAGGTAGCCAACTGTTTCTGTCTTTTCTTGCATCTTTTGGAAGGTACCTGCTTGTACTTACTACTTACTCAGGTAATATTTTCCTCCTCCGGTCTTTGATGGGATTGAAGACTAGGCAATCACAGTTACTATCCTTTCATATCTTAGATAGGGCCTGTTAGGTACAAGACTTAGACACTTCATGATCAGATAGTTATTGGAATAATCTCTGTTATTTGCCATTTACCTATGACCTGGACACTTAGTATGTACTTCTTACTTGATATTGTTATTTTTGTTTGTAGTTCCATTTTGTTTATGTTATTACTCTTTCTTTTTCCTGGAAAATACTTGATAATTGTTAATATTGCATATAATTTTTTATTGGGTTTGGAATCTTCTTTTTTTAGTTTGTGTTTTGTTGTTGTTTTGAGATAGGGTTTCTCTGCAGCTTTGGAGCCTGTCCTGGAACTGGCTTTTGTAGATCAGACTGGCCTCAAACTCATAGAGATCTGCCTGCCTTTGTCTTCTGAGTGCTGTGATTAAAGGTGCATGCTACTACCACCTGGTCTAGAATCTTCTTATTTAGACAAAAAAAAAAAGGAAAATATTGTGGGAACTCATTCCACCAATAGCCTTAGGATACCAGGCTATGACATGGCTTCTTGTCTGCGTACTTGACTGCTTAATAGGGGGGCAGGGAGAGAGAGAGAGAGAGAGAGAGAGAGAGAGAGAGAGAGAGAGAGAGAGAGAGAGAGAGATCACACTCTCTCTTGGGTGGTGAAGATTGGGTCAGGCTGCATGAAGTGGCATGTGGTTTGTTGCCAGCTCTTTTGAACAAAATGGAGGTATTCTGCAACTGGTTGTACCTTGTTCTGTATCTATTAGTCTGTTCCCATATTGCACTACTTATGTTTACCCAGAGACTTTTCATTTCATCTTGCTTCTCCCAGAAGATTACTTCCATTCTGATAAGACATCACCTCCTCGGTCAGCACCACCTTCACTGGGATCTCATCACTCTGATTGTTTGCACAAAGCACACCACTGCTCTGTGGGTCATTTCATTTGGCTGCTTCATTTATTTTGGTGCCCCTCCCACACTGGAAGACTTTGAAGTTACTTAACATAATTCTTATCCATTGCCTGTGTATCTAGATGTAGCCCCATTTAAAAAAAAAAAAACTTTTTGGAGAATGCACTAAACTGTTTGTGTATGCTGGGGAAATGTCACTCAACAGAAGTTTACTCAGTAGACTGCAAGCTTCCTTCCCCTTTGTCTGCAGAGGCAGAGATTCCCTTAACCTAATGTTGCAGACCTGGATTTCCATTCCTAGTTGAGCATGTGTGAAGAGGTGATGGGGTTTGTCAGCTTTCCTTCCTCAGGTTGTCATGGACTCTTCTACTTTCTTAAATGTTTTAAAGCAGGTCAGCCTCTCACCTACTGAGAAAACAAACCCTGAGTTAGCCAGAGGGTGGATTAATACTCAGTGAAACATGTTTCTTAAAGAAATGCTGGAGAGAGCAGGGGTACCATTACTCAGAGGCCATACTTTAGTGAGTCACTCTCCTTTTTCTTCTATGGACTATAGAAATAGGCATGCCGATGTGACTGGAAAGTTGTGTTTGATGCTTCTAAGGACAAGCAATTTTAGCTAATCTGTTTTTCAATGAGATTTGTTTTTATCAATGAGATTATATCACCAATTTATATACTTCCCTTAATTCAAATTATATAAATGAACAGTTTGATACTATTGAGGAAAGTATATTTAAAGAACATGTAAGCCGGGCGGTGGTGGCGCACGCTTTTAAACCCAGCACTCGGGAGGCAGAGGCAGGCAGATCTCTGTGAGTTCGAGGCCAGCCTGGTCTACAAGAGCTAGTGCCAGGACAGGCTCCAAAGCTACATACAGAGAAACCCTGTCTCGAAAAACTAAAAAAAAAAAAAAAAGAACATGTAAATACTGAGGTGTCATAAAATACATATTTATGCCATTATTAGGCTCATAGAGAGTCTACTAGTTGTAGCTGCTTATTTTATTAATCGAAAAAATATAGAATATATTCTGGTCATGTATACGTATATGTATGGCTTATATGTTCAGGTACAAACACATATACCTGTTCTTGTACACATACATACACACATGCAGATACAAAAAAAACCCCAAATGTTAGCACACACACACACACACACACACACAACATGACAACACAAAATTGGAAACTATAATATATAAACAAAAAGTCAGTAAGACAAAAAATGCCCAGACAAAGGGTCTACAGAAATTCCATTGAGTTCATTTTGTGTTGGCCATCTACAACCTCATTTTAATCTTAGCATCACCTCCCTAACCTGACCAATTTGTTTATTTACCAGATAAGAATAATAGTCATACACAAAGTTGTTAGGCAGAGTAAATAGCCTTTGTTCATTAAGTACGAGTCACTATTCTGGTGAATTTCTTGCTTAGAAGAAATCCATAAAAGGATGAGATAAAACTATATTTCTCATAAAAAAATAAACTTTAGCTGGATGTGATAGAACATAGTTTTAATCCCAGCACTGGGGAGTCAGAGGGAGGCAGATCTCTGAGTTCAACACTATTCTGGTCTACAGAGTAACTTTGAGGACAGCCAGGACTGCACAGAGAAAGAAAATAACAAACAAACAAACCAAAACCAAAAAACCTTTAGTAAAGTCTACACATTAGACCCCTCAGTTGAAAAGAGGTATCTAACATTTTCAGGGAAGGTGTTTTGCTTGAAATAAGAACATGTCTGATTGAGTCTGCCGTATTTGATTAGATTTGATATAATTCCATTATTGAGAAAGCCTAGCTCTATAAATGTTGGCACAGACACTATTGTGTATCATTGAGTGAACCACTTAACCAATATAGGTTTCTAGATACAAACTTCCAAGCTCACTTTCAAGAAGGCAGATGACTTTTATGTTACAGGATGCAAAATTTACAGCTTGTGGCAACTTTGCTCAATACCTTTTCTTCTTTACAGCCAACAAAACCTCTATGAATACTTTTTTAGTACTTAACCTCTCAAGTTAAATATGTTGCTCAGAACAGATATTGCAGCCTACCACAGGCATTGAGGTACTATCACATAAACATAACCCTCAGTTTATTTAATTTATTAACAAATCTTGAATTTTTAAACAGAAAGAAGTAAATGAATATATTATGTGTATAATATGTGCTATGTAGTTCTTTTAAAAAGAGAAGTAAATTCAGTGTAAAGTCAAAGAATACTATGGTTTTTAAAAATAATTGGCCATTAAAATAGAAAAAGGATTGCAATAAAATAAAGGTTCTGCGTCTAGCTTGAATCTTTGAATTGATAAAAACAAAACAGTCTTTTTTTTTTCTGATTTAAAATTGTTACCAAAGTGTTGCTCTTTGAGGCTGTATCAGAGCACCCAATACCTCATCATCACATTTTAGGCATCAAGTCTTCCTAAATAGATTAGTCTGTTGAATCAGTTGCTCATTGATTTGATAATCAATTGAAATATATGGAAAAGAAAGAAACTTGCCGGGAAACTTCTAATTTAGCAATTTAGTAGGAGGCATCCCCCTCTGCTGCTTCCCTCCCTTGAACACCTCCTATAGAAAGAGACTGCAAATTGGTTTCCAGGCAGACCAGAACCGAATAATCACACAGAAACTATATTAATTACAACACTGTTTGGCTGATGGCTCAGACATATTTCTAGCTAGCTCTTACATCTTAAATTAATCCATTTCTATTAATCTGTATATCACCACAAGGCTGTGTCCTTCTGGTAAGTCACCTTTCTCTTCTGGTAGCTACTTGATGTCTCCTTGATTCTGCCTTCGTTCCTTCTCTATCACGGCTTGGAATTCCTGCTTTGTTATATTCTGCCTTACCATAGATCAAAGCAGCTTCTTTATTACCTAATGATAATAAAACATATTCACAGCATACAGAGGGGAATCCCACATCATCTCCCTTTTTCTGTCTAAATAAAAAGGAAGGTTTTTAACTTTTACATAGTAAAATTACATATATCAAATCAAGTATCAAACAAGAATTGCAGTTATAATATTTCTTTGTGAGTCTAAAGTTTTATATCTAATTTTATCTTTGTCATAACTAAGGAAAACTGTCTTCAACTCCATCTAAGACCATAGAAGGACATAATATTACCTTAGTAAATGGGAAGTATATTGTAAGCAACTTCTAAAACCTTAGAATTGACAGAGACATCTCACTGCCTGGACAGTCACACAAAGTTCTTCTGTAATATTGGGACATCCATCTTCAGCCTACAGGCCCATAGTAACATGAATACTTTTCTATGAAGCAGGAAATTTGAAACACTGTTTTGCCTGTATTGGCAGTTTGTCATTCACTTTCTTCTGTGTCCTACGGAATGTCTGACAGTTTCCTCTGTGAAGCAGGAAACCTGAGGAATATTCCGTCGTTTGGAAAGTTTAGCAGTCACTTTTCTGTGGGTCCTAAATGTATAGTTCATATAGCATAAAATCAAACAATCTAGACAAGAGCAGTTTCTTACCCAAATGTCTGCCCTTGTCACATTGAAGGAAAATTCCATAATGAGTTTCTTCAATGCCCATCATCCTCTTGAAGTAATTGGTAATGTCAGAAGTAGACATGTCTCACTGTTGAGAAAAGTCTAAGTTCTTAAAACATTAAAAATGCCATATTCTATTAAGTCTTTGAAAGATTTGAAGAATACCTGTACTTCTGAAATATATTTGTATATCTAGAAAACCTAAACTAGCCAAATTAAAAGTTTGATTATTACAGATGACACTCTATTAAGCTGCAGTTCTTAATTATATATTGCATTTTTAAATGAACTGTATAAACATAATATATTAAACAAGAGTAGAAATATACATGTAACAAAATTAACCTTAAGTGTAATTTATATCAATAAACCAAAATTCATTCTAATGTAAATGCTCATTTCCATATCTTATATCCATTATTATTATTATTTTAGAAATTGATTGTGACCATTAATCATTCACAATCAACCCTTTTAAAAGGAAAATAAATATTTATAAACAGTTATTTTGGGAATTTGGGTGTAGTATGAGCTGTGGGCCTCTTCCCACAGCCCAGCTCCCGGCTGCCTGGCTAGCTTATGCCCCAAAATAACAACACACAAATTATATTCATTTAAACACTGCCTGGCCCATTATATCTAGCCTTTTCTAGGCTAATTCTCATGTATTAATTTAGCCCATTTCTAATAATCTGTGTGCGCTTCCGGGAAAGATTCAGTATGTCTGACCTGGCGGCTTGCTTCATTGTGTCTGGCTCTGAGAGGAGCTGCATGATGTCTGAGTTCACTTCCTCTTCCTCCCAGCATTTTGTTCTGTTTACTCAACCCACCTATGTTCTAACCTATCAGGGCCAAGGCAGTTTTTTTATTTAACCAATGACCTTCCTCCATCAATTTGGGTATTGTTTTCTGCAAACTGTATCCTACTGTTTATTGGGTAAAATATTTTTAGGGTTCATGAAGACCTTTTGGGAGGGTCTTGTTTCATCAACTCACATCATCCTGGAAGAAATCCACAGGTTCTCATCGTCTATGGAAACAAAAGCAGAGCCATTTTATTAAGTGACATATCCTTAGACTCAAATTTTTAAGTCAAGGTACCTTTAAAATATAGTTTTAAAATATAGTTTAGCTTAGCAATCTGTACAAATGAAATGTCTCTCTGCGCTTACCTTCACAGTCAAAAAATTGAAAGAAAACACAGTAATCTGCATAAATCCAGATTTTTTTTGTATTTTCCATCTTTATGTGGCTTTTTAATGTTATCCCCCTTTTTCCTGTTTTTTTTTTTTAAGGGTTTTTATTTTGTTTTTGTTTTGTTTTTTGAGACAGGGTTTCTCTGAGTAACAGTCCTAGCTGTCCTGGAATTAGCTCTTGTATGCCAGGCTGACTTCAACCTCACCTGCCTTTGCCTCCTGATTGTTCTCTTACTTTTTAATATTTATTTTATTATCTTGACTCCTTTAATCTATGACTGTCTGTACTCTTTCATAAACCCATGTGATCTATTCAGAGCTTTTTTTCTTCTGAAACTGTCTTACTGTGTATTTTTATACGTATCTGTAAGGAGAGTATTTTTTGAAATGCTAAGCAGATGTGGCTAGGATTAATGTTCTCAGCTTTTCCTGTTGACTCTTCCCCACCCACATAATAGAGGTATGTTTACTACTTCTGTGAGCCATGTTCACCAGCCCAGCTCCAGGGACACAGAAGTCTATGTCACCATTAAGCAATTTGCAGCACTCTGCTCACAAATCCCATAAGTGCTCCCTAGCAGAACCACTCAAAAGAGCCAGAATCATTCATGTCTCCCACATGAACCAGGAAGCCTTCTCTTAAAGAAGCCACTCTTCTGCTTATGGCCAGCAAACAGAGCTTATCTGAAAAATTGTGGTTACCAAGAAGCAGCAATTGACTCCCATTTTGTTTTGATCTAGAAGCCCTTTTATTTTTAAACTTTTTTTAGGTCTTATGTTAATCCATGCCAGGTAGTGGCTAGTGTTTTATAAATGGAGCCTGCATGTTGGTTTTCTAGCCACTGAGACCTGAATAATCACACAGAAACTACATTAATTACAACACGGTCTAATGGCTAAGGCATATTTATAGCTACCTCTTACATCTTAAATTAACCAACTTCTATTAATCTGTATATCACCACCACCTGTGGCCTACTGGTAAGGCATCTTTCATCTTCAGCAGACACCTGGAATCTCCCTGACTCTGTCTTCTTTCCTCTACTATCTCGGCTTGGATTTCCTGCCTTGCTACATTCTGCTCTGCCATAGGTCAAATCAGGTTCATTATTGACAAATGGTAATAAAACATAATCACATCATACAGAGGGGCATCTCACATCACTCTCCCCTCTGTTTTCTGTTCTAAGACACACCAGACAGTGTTAATAGTAAGGGTTCCTTGAGCAGGAACTTTTCCTTCATATGTGCTTGTGAGAAGATGGCTGGCAACAGGGTCATTGTTGTATCTGAGCTAGAATGAAGTAGTATAGAGACATGCATATGATGTGTACATTTGTATAATCTCTCAAACTTGAATGTTCTTTGCACATTTCTTTTAAAAAGGCAGCCATGAATTTATTTGAGCCAATTCTCTGATCTTAGGAAGAAACACAGTCCAAAAACAGTGTACAAATAAGTGTAAAATAAGGGATTTGGTGAAAGTGGTTAATTTATAAATTGAGATACATTCTAAAAGAATATGGAGTTCTTTAAAAATGATTCTGAAAACCCTGGCGCATGGTGTCAATTCACAACTGAATGGAATTAACACACCGGTTAGGCTTGATCACCATAATAGAGGGAATCAGCATTCTCAACCCACACAAGGCTGAGTGTGTTGAGGGTCCTCTATGGCAACATCACTCACAGTCAGTTTGATTGATCTAACATTTGTGTTTTCACGTGACTAGACATTGAGAGAGTATCTGTTACATACCACTGCCTATGCTGATGTCTGTGTGGTGACTGCCTACATGCAGAAAATACACCCTCGTGATTATAAGTGCTTAGCATATCCACTGTCTTCTTTAATGCATTCTTTTCCACAGAATAAATTCTATACATTTTAATGCAGTTCTAGTTTTTTGAGACCAGGTCTTACGTATAGCCCAGTTTGGCTTTGAACTCATGTGCATTCTCCTACCTTACTTTCCAGGTGCAACCACACTGCCTAGAATAAGCCCTGTGTGTTTCTAGCTTAAAAAGGTTTTTTATTTTACTATTTTAACTCTTCTAAAATTTTCTACTTAAGAGTTAGAGACATTCTTTAATTAAAAATAATTTATCAGACATTTTTTAGAAACAATATTGAAAATAATATTTTGATATGTCATTTATCATTTAAAGACTTTATTATATTTTTGATAACTAAATACCCATTAAATTAGATTTATTTGAATATGATTTTAAATTTTGACTTTTATAAATCAAAAGACAGACTATTCTGCCCTCTGCTGATTACTTCGTGTAACTGCAGGACTTTTTGTTCTGATGCCATCTGTTAACAAAGCTTTAAGACAAATACAGTCTTTTACTGTTAAGTGAACAGTGGTCTTAAATATTCATGAGTCTCTTACACTCTTATACTTAAATATTCATGAGTCTCTTATACTCGGTGTATACTGGCACCTAGTTGGCCTCTTAGCCTTTCATTTTTAATTCATTTTTTTCCCTTCTGAGAAATGTTCATAGTCCTTGATCATTTGTTTTTCATTTAAGATTTTTCCTTATTGATTTGGATAGAATTCTTTATGTCTTGCAGATATTGACTCCTTACCCATTGAATATCTTCCTAGTGTTTTCTCATTCTTTGAGAAAATTGGCTACATATCGCTGAGTGGCACTAATCCCAGCCTCCTGCCTCAGGTATCAAGGATTATTGAGCACCTCCCCCACCCCTCCCCCACCCCCGGGTACCCTGAAGTCTGCATTTACTTCCTGCAGGCTGTCCTGCAGCCTTTGTCCATGTTTCTTTTCTGTGTCCTGAGAGCAACCCCTTAGTAAACTGCCTCTCTAAGAAGGCTTACTTGGAGTCTGCTTCTAAGAATCCTATTCTAGAACACAGTTAGGGGTTCCTTTAATTAATAGCTACTTTGAATATAACCAAATTCTAAATAGGATATTATAAAATAGTGCAGCTGTTGTGAACAAACATATTTTCAGACTCACTTTCCTGTGACACTGCACATTTGCTATGTGTGCACTGTCCTTCCTAAATAAACACAGTTTCACCTTTTGAGAATCATAGTCAGACATGGAGGTAACAGTTTAATTCAGAACTAGTGTCTGAATGTTTTGGTTATACAGTTATGTGTGGCCAAGAGAGGGATAACATGGTCAGATTTGTGGGTCAAAGAAAGGAAGGGGATTAGAGTTGAGAATCGCTAATCCGAAAGCCATGTGTCCAAACTTGAATCACATTACACACCGATGCAACACCTTAGTGAGAAGTTCCATACTTCACCTCATATGTGGTCGCAATACACACACAGTGTGTGAATAGAACAGAAAATCACCCCCAGTTTATATATTTATAAATATAATGTATGTTGAGAATAAAATTTCCCTTTAGTTTTCATATACCATCCCTGATGTATTCTTTATATCTTTATACTTATTTCAAAATCTGAAATTATTTACATTAAAAGATGTCCTGTTTCTGTAAAAGTTAAGTCAAATAATGTTTGCCATATAGCTTACGCTGTGACTGATTCCTAAGCCCCACTGGCACTTAAGTCTCTCTCTCAGCCTATGATACCCTTTCTATGGTGATTCAGGTTAGATCAACAGATGTTGTAAAACAGGTATGAACTGGTTAGAATGTATGGGTGAAAGGACTTGGGGATGTAACAGATTGAAGGAGAATCATCCCTTCAGCACCAGCATGCTAAGTGCCCAGGATGAATGAGTTACAGAGGTCAGCAGCTTTGTTGAGTTTCTGTTCTGCACCTCCCCTCTTCTTCCCCCTCCTCCTTCCCATCTCTCCTTTCTCTCTTTTTCTTTTCAGGCTCCACACAACAATTCCTTCAGGCAGCAGATGTTATCGCCAGGGAAAGTTTGAGGCTCTGGGAGAAGTTAGATCACTGAGATTCTAAATGCAGGCCTGAGTTCACACCCAGGCATTCTTTCGTCCATTTCTTCAGCTAAATATCCGCTGTTTGAATCTACAAACACAAACTATACATTCTTTAAACATTAATGTATTCTTATTTTTGTCTAAGGTTTGCACACACACACACACACACACAAAAGGTTTTATATTTCTTGTTGCTTTCACAACTAACCCATCTGGAGACAAACTCATTTTTTTCTCTGTCTTGTATTTTTATTGTCTTTGAAGACAATCAAGAGCTATGATCATGTATGATGGGGGTGTCAATTTTACTCCTTCTAAATATTATGTTCTATCAGTTAAGATTTTTCTCTGTTTTTCAGTCTCACCAGAGCTATTACTTTGAAGTGTATTCTCCCATTTTGCTGTAACTGTCTCATTATGTTAATTTTGTTTTGTTCTTTCAACTTAACTGTAAGATTGTTTTGTACAGAGCTAATTGCAGCAGTCTGATTTTGCTTATATATCTTTCCCTGTGGTGAAATCATTTTAAGGAGCTGTTCTTTCTTATGCAAGTGATACTATTTGTATTCTTATCTTACTTAAGAAAAACATAATATATCCACGATGGCTAGTTATATACAATTTTAATAATTTATTAATTAGGCACTTACTTTCAGTGATATAATTTCTGACCCCAACATTCCTAGGTGAATAATCTCACTCTTGTTCTGTGAGTGATAATCTGTTTGGTCCACATCTGTCATTCCTGAAGTACAACCCTTGGTGTCTTCACTGGTCCTACTGACAGAAGTGACTGTTGTCTGTATTGTAGTTACGATATAAATATGTTCAAAATACTTCCATTATTTTCCTGTTCATGTAAGAGGTAAAATGAAGCATTTTAAAAATGTACATCCACAGAAAAGTGACATGATAGTTAAAGTCCAAGAATGTTGCTGTGTAAACAGCGGGTCTTGTCTAGAGCAGAGGCCTTTCCCTTGAAGCCCCAAGCTTAACTCAGATGGCCCTGTTGAGTTAGCACAATTAGATAAGGTTGCTGGGAAATTTCCTCAAACTGCATTCTTTGATATTGTTACATATGATGCATTCTTGCATGGCTCAAAATTGAAAATTGTTACTTGTGGAGAATTTGTGTCTGTGAGTTTCCTTTCCTGTGTTCTCCCAAGTAGAATAGATTTCCTTTTGAGACAGTTCATGTTGTCTGTCTGTGGTTATTTTCTGAAAACTTTTCTCAGAAGGAGTAGGGCTAGGATGAGTTTTAACTTTTGTTACTTTCCTCACAAAAGCTTCAAATAATTGAAGGACAAAAATAGTGTTTTTTTTTTATACAAAACAAGCTGTCTATTTGTTTTGCTTTCCGACTCTGTGCCTGTGTCTCTTAACACTTCCACAACAGCTTGCTGCTTCTCAGTAAAGAATGCCTGCTTGATCTTGTCACAGACACACTTGGCACACCTAACACCACCATAGGCCCTGTCATACACAGTTTCATAGAACTTTAGGGCTCGCAGCATAAAGCCCTCAATGTCTCCTGGTCCCACACTACCTGTGGAATTAGGTGCTGCCCCAACCTTCTTGGTATAAATGTAAACAGTCCTGCTGCCAGGCGTGCAAGACAACCTAGTTTATTAGAGACTGTATTGTAGGAAAGCCTGTGACAGCGTGTCAAATGCTGGACCATTCTGAGCATCTCTAAGTACTGTTCCTGGAAGAGTGAAAAGAAACTTTTTAAATCCAAATACAAATGCAACTTAGGGGAAGTTGGTAATAAAATGTGAAGCATTGATTCACTCTGTACATAAAGTTCATTAATAAGCCCAGATTTTGATGAGTTTCCATACCGGCTTATGCATTTCAGGCCTCCTCTATCACTTGCTTTCATTATCATGTATTGCATGTCTCAAGTTTCATTTGCTTGAATATAGCCCAGCATCACAACACCGGAGGTTGAATGTGTGCCCTGTGGCAGGAAGTCTATGAATTTCAGTGTGGTATCTTCTCATTACTAGAGAAGTTCCTATGAAGTAAATTCTCAAGATGTCTTTATTTTTATTATGCAAATGTATAAATTTGTGTAGTTTCCTCTGTGTGTGTAACACTTGTGTGACAGTACTGAAGGCCAGAAGAGTGTGTCAGATCCCTTAGATTGGGCTGGGGACTGAAACTGGGTTCAGTAAGCTGAGTTAACTGAGTCATCTTCCCAGCCTCTATGAAATGATCATTCCTATTGTTCTAGTCCATGCTTATGATGATTCACAGAGGTCGCCTTGGAGGTCAGAGGGATTTTTTTTTATTATTATTACTGTCAATTGAATCTTCAGAAAGAAGTATTTCTAATGGATGTAATGTTTGTTTTATCTAAAGTTAATAATTCTTAGGGTTAATAATTCAATCTATACATTTTCAGTAACTTTTTGGTTAAGAAAGATTAGATAATAATTCAGAAAAGAGAGCTTGTGAGATGGCTCTGTGTAAAAGCACTTCCCTAAAAGTCTGACAATCTGATTCAGTTCCTAGAACCAACATTAGAAGGAAGAGATCAACTCCCCAAAGTTGTTTTCTGACTTTCCTGTTTCCTATAGCATGTATATACCAGCTTTTATCATACCCCCCATGCTTGATAAAACAAAGCAGTGGAGAAAAGATGTTTCTCTTACTTTGAAGTGCATAAGAACAAAATATGGAAGTTTCACTAAAGGATTAAAAGGTTACCGTTGCGATTATAACGTAGTAAAGTTGCATGAGAATACTATGCCAGTCTTAGAGCACACCTTTGTGTATATAATGAGAGTGAGGTGGTGGATGGCTCTTCCTCCACCTCAGAAGTGTTGGCTGCATTGGTCCACACGGGTGGAGGGAGAAGAAGCAGGGAACAGCCTTAGGATAGTAGTGTGTATGAAAGAGACAGCCCTCTGGGGAACAGACTTCAGTGAATCAGCTCAACTTTATTCCAGAGGATAAGTAATATATAAGATTGGAGAACCTGGGAACAAGCCCTAATTTGTATTAAAAGGCACAGTCCTATTGTAAAGTTCCTAGCACAAGTCTTTATTATCAAGTGTGGAGAAAGGGAAACTTCCAGCAGGAATCTGTGCCAAGGATCAAGATACAGATAAGTGAGGCCCCTGGCTTAGAGACAGTTTTCAGGTAAGGTCTCTCCTCCAGGCCCAAGGACATTCTCCAGATAAGGGTCGGAAGAGAGCAGGAAATTTTGCTGGGAAGGGAGGGAGTTCCCTTGTTGCCCACCTTTTGGGAAAATCTGTGGGCCACAAGAGACTGCAGCCTGGACCAGCCAGAGATGCTTTCCAACAGTGATGAGACAAAGGTGTAGTCAATTTGTGCAACATTAAAGCATTATCATGCACATGTCTCAGATAAACATGGCTTTGAGATACACGGTTTTCATAACTTGAAAGACTTCTGATAAGCTTGTAAAAGGTGTACAATTTGTTGATTTTATTTATGTTTGAAATATTGAAGTGTTCAAAGTGAAACTGCCCACTTGGGAATTCATTCTATGTTAGGTTCTTCTTAATTAATGGAGGAACTAAGCAAGCAGACACAGTCATGGCTGTACAAAGGATGAAGGTAGGAATAGAAAAGAGTGGTGTGCACTAGAAGGGTGGATCTGGGGCTTCAGACAGCTGGCAGGTCCCACAGAGCTTTTCTCAAGACTATGGGAAATACGAGCTATAGGTAGGTTATCTTTCTGCCATTTATTCCTTCGAGCAGGAAACAAGACTTCATGTACAATAAAGTGAAGCTTAAAGAATCTTCTATTTTTAATGGGTTTTATTTCTACTCAAGGACAGAGTTCCCCTCAATGAACCAACAAGAGTAGCCTATGTGCTCCACACTGGCCCGGTGGAGGTCTCACTGTTTAGATTAAGTAGTTAAGAGAAAATTACTTACTATAAAAGATTTTCTGAAAAACATTGTTTGGACACTTGTTACAATGACCTAGATCTGAGTTAGTCTTTCAGTTGAGGGCTGATTTAATCAAAACATGCTAAAGAAAAGTCCAGAAATATCTTGATACATATATATGTAAATAATGATGATATTTTGGCAGCAATTATAAGATACTCATTTAGAAAAAACTGTTTAGTTCCACTCTAACACCCATGATTTCCTTAGACATGTGCTTCTGACCAGATTTACTGAACCAGTTTTGAGTTACTCCCTGTGTAACAGGCCTCAAATGCAATTAGAAAGTGGTTAGTTACTTCCATAGCATGCATGTTGCTATTGAATTAGTGAGTACATTTTGCCTGGCTGGCCACTACTGTAGCATCCCAGGGTGTTTACAACTGGGTAAGAGAACTTATTGCTTCCCCCACTTAATGCCATGTACTGTACCTTTTGGCAGCAAACAGGGAGAAAGTTTCCAGGTCAGTTCCCATTGGATTTCTTTATGTCCTGCAACCAAAGTGTGTGGTGTCTTCAGCAATAGGATTTAGTTAGGGTGGGCAGCCAATACCAGTGGCAGTAGCCTATGGAGTATCATTCAACTGTAAAGAAAAATGGAATAATGAGGCTTGCGGGAAAATGATTAGAATTAAGTAATACTGGATGTGATAACATGAGCCAAATGAGACAAATTCTGCATGTTCCCTGTCATATCTGCATCCTCATGTTGAAGTTTTGCATTCATGTGTTTAATATGGAGTATCCGGAGAAGGCAAGCAAAGCTTGAAAAGCTTGAAAGGGCCCATGATACTGGGAGGGGAAGAGGTCTTAAGGAGGAAGCAGTATTAGAACATGCATGAAGGTGGAAAGGGGAAGGACAAAGGTTTAAGCATTGGTGAAGAGGTAGTAGAGGACAGAATGGGGGAGGGTTTAACAAAAAACGAAGGACACATGCAAAAGACATAAATCCTCACCACTGTAAGCATCTTAGCTTCATTTGTGATGCTGTGATAAAATATTTGGACAAAATAACAACTTAGTGGAAAACGGGTTTATTTTTAATGCGAAAATCCAGGTTACAGTCCATCATTACTGGGAAGTCAAAGTAGGAACTTGAAATAACTGCTCCTAGCCATGCTGCCGTCAAGAGCAGAGAGGAAAGAATGCTTGCATGTTTGTGTTCAGCTCACTGGGGTTCCAACCCAGCACCACAAGGCAATCAGAAATATAACAATCAAATGAGATCTTTTATCAAACCAAAGCAGGAGCCAACTGTGCTATATCATGAAAGCCTGTGGTAAGCAGCAGTACCAAAACAGAAAGACCGAATGTGTAAGGTGAAGTAAGACTGATTATGTAACAGTCTCTGCAGTGGGAGCATGCCAGCAGCTCTCTGCTATTCACTCCAGAGAATGAAGAGCATCCTGTATGCTGTATTGGCCATAAGCCAGCTTTGGGGTAGAGAAGGCTCGGTTCCTTACTCTGGTCTTGCTTCTTTAGCTGGTGACATTACCAAGTTACCTTTCCTTGTACTGTGAAATGCCCCAAAGCATTACTACTAAACTTTTAGAGTTCTAACAAACAGATGCCATCTCTGAGAAATGCTTTGTGCCTCAAAAAGTATTATAGAAGGCACCTTTCCACCCCCTCCTCCACCTTCTTCTTCACTGGCACCCAGATGCACTAACATAAATATGGTCATAAGGATCCTGTATTTCGGATTTGTTCCTTGTTGCTACTCTCAATATTAGTGACACTTTGAGTTTTTCATTAAGTCTTTCTTTTAGCTCATAGTTGGATTCCTACATCTTGTGTGACAGAGTTTCTTTTGTCCACATTCTGATTATCCCTAAGCTTTCTGTGTCAGACACCATGGAGCATATTCCGGAGTCCCTCCATCAGCCTCCACCTACACAGAATTTGCTCCAATTGGTTTTCCATGAGTGCAGATTTTAGTTCCTGGCTTATCATTGGTCTCTGTTTCTGTTAAGCTGCATAGATCTCCAATGAGCCATGTGGTACTAAACATGACTATATTTAAGCATAAAACGTTCAGATTTAATAATGTATCAGAATTTAAAAGCAGACTTAAACAAAGATCTTGTATTTTCAAACTTAGCATTCTTTTTAGTAGACTAAGTATTTGTGGTAATTTTGAAAGTTTTTGATTCATAGTAAGATTTTGATACAAGTTTGTGGATGCTTTTTCTATTTTCTTAAATTCTGAATTTTGGCTGCTATTATTGTAGTGCAAAGCAAATTCCATTCTTTTTCTTGAAAAGCTGTATTTTGCTTAACCAGATCCTGGTCAAGACTAATTTCTATTGACTTATTTTCTTTCTTTTCCCTTTTCCCAGGCTATCACAGTGTAAGCCTAGGGGTCCCAATGGGGGACTCAGGATCAAGACGATGTACCCTGGTCTCCCGGTTGCCAATATTCAGGAAAAGTATTAACAGAAGGCATGACTCTCTCCCTTCTTCACCCTCTTCTGGCAACACAGCTGGTGTTCACAGCTCCTCGCCTTCCAGCACCAACTCCAGCTCAGGGAGCGTGGGGAAACGCAGGAGCATCTTCCGGGCTCCATCCATCAGCTTCCACCACAAGAAGGGGAGTGAACCTAAGCCAGAACCCACCGAACAGAACCTTAGTATTTCCAATGGTGCTCAACCCAGTCACAGCAATATACAGAAACTTAGTTTGGAGGAGCAAGTCAAAACCAGGGGAAGACATTCTGTGGGTTTTAGTAGTTCACGAAGTAAGAAGATAACAAGATCTTTGACGGAAGATTTTGAAAGAGAAAAGGAACCTTCAACTAATAAGAATGTCTTTATAAATTGTCTAAGTTCTGGCAGAAGTGAAGGGGATGATTCTGGATTCACAGAAGAACAAACTCGCCGTTCTCTTAAGCAGTCAACAAAGAAGCTACTCCCCAAATCCTTTTCGTCCCACTCTAAATTTTCTAAGTCGGTTCCACAGAGTCAATCCAGGCCATTGGTACAGCAGCCTGAGTTTTCTCTGGCGATAGCACAGTACCAGGAGCGGGAACTAGAAGTAGGGAGACCTTCCCCGTCTTGCTCTGTGGATGTAACAGAGCACGCAGGAAGTTCCTTACAGTCGCCTCTACTTTCCACTGATCTGACCACAGCTCAGACCCCTTCAGAATTCTTGGCCTTGACTGAAGACTCTTTGTCTGAGGCAGATGCCTTTCCTAAAAGTGGAAGTATGGCATCGCACTGCGACAACTTTGGTCACAATGATGCTACCTCTCAGCCCACCCCCAATATCACCACTATCACAAAGACCACGATGGAGTTTGTGGGGACTGTGCCCTGTATGACGATGTCTCCTGGGAGGTACAGGCTAGATGGCCGCTGTGGCTCTGAATTGTGTTCTTTACCAGAGACCTCTGCAGCTAACCAGAGGGAAGTGTTGCCGCAAGGCGCTGGATCTCCTCTTAGGAATGTGAGCAACACAGAGACTCACCTAACACATGGTCATCAAAGAGAAGAGAAACCCACTGAACCAATGCTGAGGACCAGCTCGCCCAGGACACTGGGCTCTTATGACCCACACAAGGCACTGGCCGAACGCATTAAAGGGGTTCACCCCGTTTCAGATTCAAGGCTAATCCCATCCTCTGGGGATCATCATGTTTTTAACAAAACGTCTTATGGATATGAAGCAAGTGCTGCCAAAGGTATGCAGAATTTCATCGTGCAAAAAATAATGCAAATTGATTTTCATTGTTATTTGATCAATTATTTTTGCCCCATGTCTTGAGTGGAGGCACATTTCCCTTGCATTTGTAACTTAATGTTTGCTTTGACTGACTTTAAACTTATCTCACTTATGATGGAGACGTAAGTCTGTGATCCTTGTTTTTCCTAGCTGTATTATTTATGTTATTATGACCTGAGAAGAAGGTGGAAGTTGACTCTGCTTGAAATGTGACTATAATAGCATAACTTGCTAGTTAGTGAAACGGAGGCATTTCAGTCAAATTTTTCACAAAGGAAATGTGTGCAATTTCACCTCTGTTTCCTACGTTCTATTAGCCAGGATTCATATTTTGATATAAATAAATTCTATCTGTCAATACAAAAGGATGGCAGGGTATGAAACTGTAGTCCTTGGAGTTAGAAAGCCTGACAAATTCAAAACCCGCCTCAGCAGATGCTGGCCTTGAACTGTAACATGAGGGGGGGCTGCTTGTTGGGGGTTTCTGCCCTGCCTGGTACCCCACAGCTGGCAAGCCCCAAAGAAAATCACACAGAGATCTCTATAAGTTATAAAGCTGATTGGCCCATTAGGTCATGCTACTTATTAGCTCTTGTAACTTATATTAACACATTATTCTGATCTATTTTTGCCACATGGCTCGGTAACTTTTTCAGCTGGCAGGTCACATCCTGCTTCCTTGATGGTCTGCAAGGACTGGGAGGAATCAGCTTCTTCCTTCCCAGAATTCTCCTGTTCTCATTGTATCATTTCTACTTCTTGTCTGGTTTTCCCGCCTATACTTCCTACCTGGCCAATCAGCGTTTATTTAAAATATGATTGACAGGATACAGACAGTTCTCCCACACCATTGAACTAGCAGCAATCCTCCTGCCTCAGATGCCCTAATGAGGAAATGACAAGTGTGATAGAGAGATTTTCTTATGCGATTACTGGGAGTTTTCAACAGGAATTAAACAAACTGTTACGATATTTTTCTGAGGTTGAAGGCTTTTGAATCATACTAAGGTTTTTCATACTTTTAAAATGGTACATTGATTAAAAACTCCATGTAAGCGTTGATATTCACTTTTCTTTATTTGTCTTGGGAAAGTTCTTGCCAGCAGCCTCAGTCCATATCATGAAGGAAGATATATAGAGCGGCGGCTGCGGTCCTCATCTGAAGGAACGGCAGGGAGTGGCAAAATGGTCTCAAAGCCGAAGGATGGGCACACTGAAGCCAGCAGCTTAAGAAAGCACAGAGCTGGGTCCTCGTCCTCCAAAATGAACAGTCTGGTGAGTCTGTATGTCCATCTGCAAATAATAAGTAACGCATTGTGTGTTAGGTTGCTCACTCCTCTTGCAGAATGAGCACAGCATGAATGGAAAATTGGGTTCCATAATTGATGTGGCCAATCAGAGAGGTTAAATTTTTCTCTTGAGAGTCTCATGGGGTAGGAGAGATAACAGTGTGCCAGGCAGCCACATTCCCTTGTTTTGGGGGAAATTGCTTCATTTCTGCTTCAAAGCAAAATCCTAGGATAGAAATTCTGACCACAGGGATGCTTTAAAAATCATATTTTACACGCATCTCCTATCTATGACCAGGCTACTTGGTACACTTGTGTTATTGTCACCTTATGGCCTTCAGTGACTTCATTCCAGGTCTTCTTTCTCAGGGTGAACAAGGTGCAGGAGCTGTGGGGGAAATTGCAAAATCCCCACTCAGAGCTTGAACATATTCTAAATGCAAGTGTTGAGCTTGCTTGTAGGCTGAGCGCTTGTGTCAGAGTGTGGATATGGCATTTTTGGTAAGCTTAAATCCTAAGGTAACACAGGATTGTAGGGAAATCTTTGTGATTGGTGTTGGAAGTTGTTGTCAGTGCACAGTGAAAAGCATTTACATAATTCTGGGAAAATCAGAAACCACAGAACAGTAGATGGCGCCAGTAATCCTGGTACCACCAGACCAAAAGTGACCATGCATGTTTGCATTTGACCATGTACAAGCAGAAGGCTAAGTGCATGCACCTCAGAAGGTAACAATTCTTGTCTTTTTCCTCTGGTGTATTAAAAACACAGCATCCTTTTTGCAGTTGAACTTTAATCAAGAGAACACCCTTAAGACGCTTTTAAACAAATGCACTGTTTGAGATTGAAGCTAATTGTTAAAAAATATTTTCCTTTCAGAAAACTGTACTGTTTTGTATTCTTTATGGAGAAATATTGTTTCTATATTGTTATATAAACATTTTTCAATCCAGTCCACTTAAGATTTGGCCTTTGAGATACTTTATATCTGAATATTTTTTTCTGCTCCTGCTTACTTAAAATAAATTTTCCCATAAGGTCAGCAAATCACTGTCTCTAGACCTTAAAATACAAGAGTTGGGGTCTATATTGAAGTCCAAGGTCCATGTTGCCACCAAAGGTCACAGGGAGGCCTGGGACTGGGGCCAAATTCATTCTGATATGACCAAATTCATTCTGATATGAGTAGCCAGTAGTTCCACCTGGATCCAGATGTTCTCTAGGCCCAAGCTGTTGCTGAGGGGAGTGTCTGGGTCTGTAGTCCTGCTGAAACTGGAGACCTTGTAGCTGTCTGTGGCTGTATCTACTCAGAGGGCCATAGCAACCATTCGTGATGAAATCAGAGGCTCTGCTGAGTCAGCTCTGCCCTTGGCTGGCACTGGGGAAGCTGCCCCTGCCTCACTGGATGCTGCAGCCAGAGAGCTGGTCTGGATGCTCAGAGGAGAGCTAGCTCTGCACTTGGGAGAAAGCCCCACCCCTCGCCACAGGAAAAGAAAACTGACTCAT
Source organism: Alexandromys fortis (assembly GCF_014885135.2). Classification (NCBI taxonomy): domain Eukaryota; kingdom Metazoa; phylum Chordata; class Mammalia; order Rodentia; family Cricetidae; genus Alexandromys; species Alexandromys fortis. The sequence continues at coordinate 843,225 of NW_026068015.1, forward strand.
GAGATGGCTCCACTCCCACTCATGGGAATGCCCAACCCCAGAGGCCCTGTTTGACCAGTTTGGGTTCTTCCTACCTCTTTGGACCTTGGATTGGTCCAACCTAGTATCTACCCCATCTATGACCTGCTGAAGCTCCTGAAAGTATTGGTACTGTGGAATGATACCCACAGGACCTCCATAGGGTCTGGTGCTGGATCTCCCAGAGGAGTTTTGTTGGTGTACCAGAAACCAGAGGCCTTGAACCAGAAAGTGACTCACTGCAATGAACATTTGCTAATAAATATGTTTAGACAAAAGGGTATACCATGTGATACACTGCTCCCAATGCCACCATGATGAATGAAGAGGTACTGGAGAGGCAAGAAAAGAAGAAAAGTAATGAAGAGGTGGTTTTTTTTATTGTTTTGTTCTTGCTTTTGTTTGTTTGCTTGCTTTGTTTTGTTTTGATTTTTTTTTCTTTTGGCAGGGTGCTACCAGGGTGAGGGGAGGATATAGGGGGACTTGAAGGTGAGAGAAATTAGGGTACGTGGTGTGAAATTTCAAAAGAATCAATACAGAGATTATGATAAAGGGGGGGGATTTATTCTTTTGCCATTGTATCTTCAACACGTGTCTTTGCAGTATTAGAAAACAACCACTAGATGGCAGGGCAACACCGTTTTCTGTTGGAACGTTTTAGGCTTAGTGCTGGAATCTGGCAAAGCTACAATGGCCTGGCTAAATTTGCAGACTTCGAATAGCCAGAACTTTTGAAGTTTTACAGGTGACTTACCTGAAAGTACTTTATGGCTTCACTGTATCCTTCAGTCATTGTTTTATTTGTCGATTAATTTGAAATATGCTTGATACATCTTTAATATACAGTAATTTAGGCGATTCTAGAATTGATTAATATGTTGTGTGGTGAGGAATGCCTTCCTAATAATGCTATAATAATAATGGGCTCAAGGTACAGCTGCCGAGTATGCTGCTCCATAGTCACAGTGGTGGCACCTGGGGTACTCATGAACATTTTGTTATTCAAAGTATTACCTAAATGCTCAACTACATAGGCCCGTGTTTGATGCTGCAAGCTCAGTCAGGAAGTCCAGAGAATTCTTCTGTCAGAATCATTTATGTGGATTGTGGGCTTTCAGGAGACTTCCAGGGTCTCATTCACACTCCCGAGTCAGTGCACACAATGTCCGAGAAGCTCAGGGGTGGGCCAGCTTTCCCTGGTTCTTCCAAGTAAGCTAGTGGTTTAAAATGTGTGTTCTCACTCATGTGCTACTGGGAGATTTGGACTCACCCGCAGGTTTCTCTTTAAGCCCGTTAGAAGCCTTTGGTTTGGATTAGCTTTGGGAAATGAGTCATTTTCATTTACATACTCCCTACCTTAGTTATAGTTCTTGTAGATGACAACTCGCTTTATGTTAAATGGTGGGAAGTTCAGTCTGAGAAAGAGATATGCAGAGCCTGGGCAGTCCTGGCTCGTCATGCTCTTTCCAGAAGGATGTGACAAGCAGCTACTCTGTTCCCTCAGTAGCTATCACTACTAAAGTGTACAACCACACTATTAAACAGTACATAGTAAAACCCCATTAAAAGTTGTACATATTTCTTTACTTCTCTGTTATTAAAGGAATATTAAGGGCCATAGTAAAGACAAAGAAAAGAACCTTCTCTCTGATTTGATTGCATCAGTCCAGTTTTTGTTGTCTCAGAATACCGGAGACTCCATAAGTTGTAAAGGAGGGGCATGGTTCAGGTTCATGGTTGTTGTCTTCTTGCTGACAGAGTCCCAAGAGCATCATATGAGAAGAGACAGTGATTGCATGAGAGAACTTTTGAAACTGCAAATGAGACAGACCCAATGCCAAGAAACACCATTTGTCCGTCAGTCCATTTACGATGGCAGAACCTATGACTCTCACATTCCCACTCTGCCCCACCTTTCCTTACTTATAGTGGCCATTTCATTTTAATGTAAGTCTGGGTGCAGAAACTGTAAAGAATAGTCTGCAGTGCTGCAGGACATCTTCAGAAATGTTCTGTCCTTAAAGCGTAGACATTAGAAGACCAGGGCTGCTTGCTTTTTACTCTTGGTGCTTTGCTTTTATGATTAAAAACGATTTCATTTTTTCCAGATCCTTTTCATGGGTATGTGTGTTTCGCCCGAATGTATGTATGTGTGCTACGTGTGTGTCTGGTGCACGTAGAAGACAAGAGAGGGCATCAGATCCCATGGAACTGGAGTTATGGATTATTATAAACTGCCATGTGGAAGCTGGGAACAGCGCAGGTCCTCTGCAAGAGCAGCCAGTGTGCTTAACGGCTCAGCCATCTCTCTTGTCCTGTGATTTTGTTTTTAATTGGTCAAATCATCTGTTCTCCAAGATCGAAGCTGTCATGTGTCTTTCATAGTTGCCCCATTTGCTGGCACAGCTTCACAGCAAGGGAGACTGAGGGTTGATTGATTCTGGATCTGTTACAACTTTCTGACTATCTGAATAGATGCACACGTGGTAAAGCAGAATTGAGGCATAATAAAAAAATAGCAAATTCTTAAAACATCATCACTGCAGTCTTAAGGTTTAACATTTTCTTTAAACAATTTTAAAGCTATTTTTCCTATCTCTTTTATATTTTTCAAAATTTAAGTACAACAGATTAACTTTACTATGAAAGGGAAATTCTGACTTAGGCCTATAAATATATTAGTATTGCATAACAAAATTCAACAAAACGTTTCCTAGAATTTAGAAAAAGGAAGATATTTAATATATAGCTATTTGTCATAATTTTAACATTGTAGAAATGGTTTATGATTAACTCAAGAACCACATACTTGTCATGTCAGATCAGGAGCTGTGATTGACAGATGCATCATGCATGGACAGTTTCAATCTGACAGTGCAATTGTGTGTTTGGATTGCTGACACTTTTTTATTTTTATGTTAATCCAGGGACCCTCTCACTCCCGTGTCAGACTACTTTGGCCTCTTCTATTATAGTTTCTGTTGTTCTTAGTTTCTTATATCAATTCTGAAACAAGTGCCCAGTTTTTAGTCTTTATTTAAAAAAAGATGATGTACTGCATGTATTCTCAACTATTATACTTTCTGTATGGAGCCAGCTCAGTTGTTCTTGTCTTCTGTTAGTCTGTCTCTCTCTGTGCGTCTCTGTCTCTCTCTCTGTTGTGTGTGCCTCTGTCTCTGTCTGCTTCTATATTTCTCTTTATTCCTCCCTTACTTTATTCTTTATTTCCTCCCCCCTCCCTCCCTCTCTCCCTCCCTCCCTCCTTTCTTCCTTCCTTTTTATTATTGCTGTTGAGACAAGGTCTCACCATGTCACTCTAGCTAGCCTGGAACTCTCTTGAGCAGGCTGGCTTCAAACTCAGAGTTCCACCTGCCTCTGCCTCCCGAGAACGTGAATTGAAGGTGTGTACATCCACACCTGGCTTTAGCTGGTTGTTCTCAGAACTGTTCAAGGATTAGCTTACACATCGGTGAGAAACATAAGAAACTATTGGGCTAAGAGAGGCCCATCCGGGAGCTTTATTTTGGTGCTAAGAGTCAGGCAGCATGGGCCTGTCCTCAGACTCCCATGACATAGACCAGGCTGTGGAAATAAGCTTGGGCTGCAGCGTGTATGTGTACAGTTACCTTTCACAAAGCAGGTGTCAGTGGGCGGCAGCTTCATCTGGGACTATCTAGTATAAGAAGGCATTTTATTGAGGGCCATGTTACAGATTCCAGAGTTTCATTGGCAGTCCTAGTATTTATCTAAGTAAACATTTTTACAAGCAGTTCTAGGCAATTTGAAATAGTCTCACAATAACAACTGGCTAAAGCCAGGTATAGCGGCATTCACTTTCTGTCCCAGCATCAGGGAGGCAGAGGTAGGTGGGGCTCTAAGTGTGAGCAGCCTGGTCTACATCAATAGTTTCTTAGAGAGGCAGCATAGCTTGCTAGTTTGTTTGTGAAGATTTCTGCTGCCAGAATGCTTGCAGGAAACCCATGGCAGGGCCCCTGCCTTTTGCACTGCAAGGAAACATTACCCTTTCTCCCTGTAACCAGTCATATAGGTCTTGAGCAACTTCTCTTGGGTAGCAAGTGTGAACTTTGCGCATTCACAGCACATGTTCTGTTTCTGCAAACTTTCCTTTACCACATTGAACTCTGGCCATGACCCTTGGTTTTCCTGGACCCGAGGAACGTATCCATCACTTTTCCCTTAAACAAATCTTTCCACTAGTCATGGTCTGCATCAGGGGACAATCCTCCGTCAGTTCTTTTCTTGTTTTCTTTTAGCTTCTTTATCGCCCAGGACTGCTTACTACACCATTGTCCTCGAGGAAACAAACGTGCATTTCTGTGTCTCCTACAGCCAGGGCTCCATCCCGTCTGTGTTGCCTTGACACAGGTCAGGGAGTCCACTTCTTCTGGAGTTTCTCAGCTGCAGTGTCTTATTTCTATTTTGACAACCTTGACAAACCTTGATCTTTTCTCATAGGTAATTCCTCTTAGAGGACATGTCTTAGGCATTATGGGACTTTTCTTTGGTCTGTGTTGCCTGAGCTAGCCCTAGTTGATTTTGATCCTCCTGCTTCTGAATGCTGAAATTATGGGGAACACTGCCTCGCCTGACTGCAGCATGTTTAATAACATCTTTGACCTTTACCCATGAAAAGCAGTAACCTCCAAAAAGACAAATAAAATATCTCCAGACATTGCTTAAATGGCCATAGTTGAGAACAGGAGTCACAGACTGCGGCAGTTTTCCTAGTCTTTTTACATTTTGCATCTTTTCCTGAGTTCTGACAATCTAACACTGTCAAGGAGACCATCTGTGTACTTCTTCTCCTCTGCTTCAGCATGAATTCTCCTTTGCTCACACATTCCCTGTCCTGAATTCCTTTGCTGATTCCTTCTTCAGACCACACTTCAGACATAGCTGTTTGATGGCCACTGCTGTCCGCCTGAGTTGTTTTTTCATTTACCTGACCCGTCTGAAAAATCTAAGGCTTAGGTGAAGTTACCTGTGGATTATAAAAGACTGGAGATGGCTGCTGTGTCAGAGCTCTGTTAGCAAATGGGCACTGGAATCAATCTATTCCAGTTTTGGCAAAGAGGAAGGCTAATAGACTTCAAGTAGTAATAGGTGGAACTCAGCAATGACCTTGAACTTGAGAGCTAGTAGCTTCCTTGCCCTTCCCCCACCTACATTGCCTTTCTGATAGTCACATCTTACATGGATGTTCTAGCGAGCTGTCACAAAGGTTCATTCTTCACTTATCCCCACCTATCCCCACGCCATGTGTCCAAAGTTGCATTAGAGCATGAGCAATTGTACCCCCTGAAAATCGGCCCGTCACTCCGACTGGTGCCACAGAAGAGAGCATTACATTTCACCACCGCTGCTGGCACCCACACCAGCCTTCCCTTTTTCCAGCAGACAGCACCTGCAGCTAAGCAAAGGACAGATCATGACAAAAGTTTCAGGCTTTCCTCTCGTGTTGACTGTCTGGGAAGGCACAGCCCTGGCTGCCTGCTTAGGTCCTGCTGTGTCCTCTGCTTTGTCTGCTCCGGTGTTCCAGGGACTGGCCTCAGCTGGCACTCCTCCAAGAGAGACTGCTTCTTAACAACACAGCTTGTTTCCTAGATCTGTTCGTTGACCTTAGAAATAAAAGCAAATACTATCTTTGAAGAAGGTAAGTGTTTTAAGAGCCAAACTCATGTCTCAAGTGTGTGGTTTTAGGATACAGAGTTAGTTCCTCTCAGTCCCTACAGGAAATAAAATTCTTAAAACGTATTTCAAATGCCACTTAATTGATTTATTTTAGCAGTTCTCAAAAATCTCAGGTTTTTCAAAATCAGTTGCATTAAAATTGCTTAGAAATATCATTTGGCTATAACCTTAAGATTTGAATATTTAATATTTGAATATTATATTTTACAGCTTCAAAGCCTACTTTAGCTAACAATTGATTTTTATTGTTAAAGGGGTAGGAAAGCCCTTAACAAATGTACTCTGGGCCTTTGTAAAGGATTTTTTATTTGTATTTTTCATTTTATTAGATGAAATCAAGTTTAAGAATTATACATTTATGTGAATACATATGAAATTCAAAAATTCATGAACTACTACTAATTCAAAAACATTTTTCCGTCAAATCTCAAGGTAATATTGTATGAAATTGTCACAGGATTTGACTTCAAAAACAAAATTAATGCTTAAAACGACATTTGCTGTAGATGACCTCACCTACTTTCCTTGCAGAATCGACTTTGAACTTTGTCTTTATTGTGAGTGCTGTTCTGACTGACGATCGCCTTTTCTAGACTGTGAAGGAAGCCTTTACAGAGCTTGGTGTTCACATTGATGTTCTGATTTCGTTCTTCATTCTGCTGGGAGAATAACTCCACGAGGAGGATATTAACTTGAATATTTAAACTTTATGAGATTGGAAGTGGAGGGTGACCAGCTGTCAGATAATTCATGGCATGCATTGGGCTCTGCTTGAGATGAGGCGGTCTGTCTCAGCATGCTGTTGCCCTCGGTAGATTTATGTTCCAAAGGAGTGTGGCTACAGGAAGACAGATTCAAATGAAAGGGCAATCAGCCACCTGGCTATGGTTCATGAATCACAGTGAGTTTCTCCTTCTCAGTCTATTATTTTTTAATAATAATAATAATAAAACTCTATAGAAAGTATCTCAGAGTCTTGTGGGAGCCCGAGTGCACAGATTCTAAAGTGTGCACTTGACCCAGCAGCCCATGGGAAGCGCCTGTGGCTGATGAAAAAGGACTGCCCTATCATGTTAGGATTAGATTTAGAAAAGACAAAGGGGCTGTCGGTGTGTGCTTTTCCCCATGGTATCTGTCTCTCTGGGAAGTCCTGCTCAACAAAAGGACTTTGGGGTACTCATAAGTTTCATGAAGGGGAGACTGGTTTCTTGAAGAGAACTTGCTTGGAAGCCAGCCAACTCTGTGAAGCCGCTGTTGTCAGGATATAGTTTGCTTTCTATTTTCATTTTTTTTTAATTCAGTGCAATGTGGTGGAAAATGCAAGTTGTTAGAATCTTTTTCACTTGTCTCCTTGCAGGAAGCAGACCATTAGTTAGCTTTTGGAAGCAAGGAAACATTGACCCATACCAATGATTTCTACAGAGTTGCTTTTCATTCTTGTAATACAAGAGGCAGTTTTTCAAATTTGACACCCTGACTTTACCCCAAGATTATTTATATACATTTTTACATTATGGATATTTTTACTTTAAATCAGAATACTATTTTTGTTCAATAAAAAGACTAATATTACTAAAGTAACCAACTAAAACTGTACCTTTTAAATTCCAAAACCACAGCTAACAAGCAACAACACAGCAGTAGAATCACCCAAAGTACAATGGCAGCTATGCTGAGGCCACATTACCAAGCTTTCCGGTGGAGTTAAGGTCAAACTAGTGTATTCCAGACTGGGACCCTTGGTTTGCTCATCTGGGTTGGATAGCATGGCCAAGGGGAAGGTAACTCTTTGCTCATGGCATGTTAAGAAGACGGAGGACAAGGAAAGGAAAGAAGAGGAAGAATTATAATTTTAGAATGCTTATATTCTATAAGCACTGGTCAGGCTCCTTACCTGCAAGGTCGCCATTCTAAAGCAGGTAAGAAATACCTGGTTCTGGAATCTGACCATCCCAGATTTAAGTAAAGAATCAGTCACTGTCCCACTGGCTGCAGCAGGGAAGGGCTTCTAAGGACTCTTTGAATAACACCTGTGGTGGGGCAATGTTCTGAGTAGTTGAATACAAATCCTGTGTGCTCACTGCAGTGAACTGGGCTGAGGTAGGCAGAGATTGTTCAAAGACATAATAAATAATTGCATTTTACTTTAGAGAAGCACAAAGTGTCATCATTACTATAATCCCTACTTTGCAAATTTTCATCTCAAAGCAGCTTGTGGGAAATAAAATAATAAATATGAGGACTATGAAGGCATTTTCACTTTTAAGTCTTTCCTGCAATTTGTTTTTACACCCTGGTCAAATTTCAACTCTCACATCAAAAATGAAATAAAAATATGACTGTGTGTGTGTGTGTGTATGTTTAGTTTAAATGGAGTAGTGCCAAGCCATGTGGAGTGATAATGCTCCTCCCATAGGCTGTCTAATAAAGCCTAGTGCCGGCCATGAGAAATTTTCCTTTGAGTTGTTAGTCTCTACGTAATCCAAGAGCCTTTTTTTTTTAATTTCTGGGGGTTTGCTGAAGTATGACCCTATAGCAGAAGATGCCACACACTGTGAACACAGGATTTAAAGGATCCTAGATTGAACTGGCCCAGAAGCTTCCTCCCTGAGGACTAGGTATCATAGTATTGGAAGATGCTCTGCAAGCTGCCAAGGGAGAAGCAATCGATAGCCTATTTATCTGTAAACCCTACAGACTACAATAATGACTAGGCTGACAAAAGGTCCTCAATGGTGGAATAGTGCTTTTAACTTGCAAGTAGCCAACGGCTGTCTAATTGGACTCAAGAATTAACTCAGTAGGAGAGATTTATGTCTAGTACTGTAAACCTAGCCAGAAACCGATTGTTGGAGTGGTCAAAGACCCAAGAGGAGAACTATCTACTGCCATTTTCTAAACCAATACAATTCTTATTTTTTAAATATCTATTCTCATAACACAGATAAGTATAGCTCTCACCCTCATCAAAAATACTTCTTTTTACACTAGGTGGAGACTATTACATAAATACAAAGCAGGTCCCTATGCAGGGAATAAGTGACTGTGGGCTGTTCAACCTAAGTTGATATATCTGCAGTGCAACTCTTATGCCTAAGGATAGAAGAAAAATGTGGAGGGGAGAAAGATTGTTAGAGCCAGACGACCAAGATGCTTGCAGTGAAATAGAAGACCCTAGATATGACAGGGAAAGTTCATCCATAAATTCTCAGCAGTATGTCCACCCAAACAGAATCTGCACAGTAACAACCACAGCTTGCTTGCCAATGTGAATGGACCTCATCTATCAATATACAGAAATACAAACAATCAATGGTGGATGAAAAAGGGAGAATCAGTTTTCTCAAGGAACAAACCACTGGTAGACTAACCAATCCCAAGTGGACATCCCTACACATGTGTGTAAGAGCAACACTAAATGGACTCAATTGCTTCTCTGTATGCAGCACACACACATGCACACACATTCATGCATGCACACACACATACACAATCTGTGGGGGCCCATTCCTGAATTTAATTTTAAGTTCATTTATTCTTTTGTAATTTCATACATAGATGAATGAATTGTATTCAGAACATATTCACTCTTCTCCACAGAAGTTTTTTCTGATCTCACTGTGGCACACTTGCCCACACAACACACACACACACACACACACACACACACACACACACACACACTAAAAATAGCACTTAAAATCAGTTTGCACAAATATAGAAAGGGTTGTAATCAATAATTTACCCAACTCATTAAAATATGCAGTATAGTGGTAAACTTGCTTAAAGACCAGTCAATAAAATGTGTATTTATGTCAGGTTTTCCATGAAGGCACAAAAGCCTACACAGAAAGCAAGGGAGCAAACTAGAAGACAAAAACAGCGCATGAAACTATAGTCACTATATATGCTATAAGGATGCTAAAAAATACACAATGGAAGAGGGCATCCTCAAGAAATGATGTTGAGAAAAGAGAGTGTCCAAACATAGAACTATAAAATGAATCCCGTATTTATAATTCTATGCAAAATCAACTGCAAATGAATCAAAGACCTCAACTATGAAAGTTAAAATGCTGAAACTACTAGGCAAGCATAGACAGTACCCTATGAGATAAAGGCATAGGAAATAACTTTCTGAACAGATTTTATTTTTGCTGAGAAATTAAGACATCAACTGACAAACAGTAACTAAGAAACATAAAAGTCTTCTGTGTAGCAAAGGAAACAATTAACGAAGGCAAGAGGGACCCAAAGAGTGGGAGAAAGTTTTAGCGATACATCCAATAGAGGATTGATAACCAAAATATATAACAAAAAGAAGAACCGTGAAAGCAAATCACACAGTTCAAATATGGACTATAGATCTGAAGAGAATTCTCAAGGGGTAAAATATAAATGACTGAGAATTATCAATAAGGTGTTCATCATCCTTAACAATTTGGTAAATGCAAATTAAGACTACTTTGAGATTTCATCTTACCCCAGTCAACTGACAAGAAATGCTGGTGAGGATGAGGAAATGGAGACCCACATTCTCTGGTGCAGCTTCTTTAGAGATCAGTGTGCAGAATTCTCAAAGAGCTAAAAGTAGATTTATTACACGACCCATCTATAACCTCCTTGGCTTATACCTAAAGGACTCAATATCCCACTAATGAGAATTTTTTCATCATTGTTTATTGCACCTCTCTCCTTAAACAAAAAATTACTCTTCTCAAAGCAAACACTTATTCCATAATTTTGCTCATGGCCAAGAACAGAGAATTTTAGTAGTCGGTATTTTTTGGGAATATATCATGTGTTGTGAGCTACATGGCACCCATATATCATCTATCATCTATTTATCCTATCTATCTATCTATCTATCTATCTATCTATCTATCTATCTATCTATCTACCTATTCATCTAACGTATGTATCACCGTATCATCTGTCTACCTATCTATATTTATTATTTATCATATATCTATATATTTTATCTACTATTTATTTATGTGTGTATTTATATCATCTATCTATCTATCTATCTATCTATCTATCTATCTATCTATCTATCTATCTATCTATCTATCTAAATTGTCATCTACATATTGCTTTTGGGGTTTTCAGGTCTAGTCTTCCTTTGAAGACATACCTGGCTTGGAATATTTTGTGTAGACTAAATTTTCTGAGAACTTCCCATAACCTTCCTTCTCCTGCCTCTCTAATACTGAGACATTATAGGTGTGTTCTACCACTTGGACTGTCATCATGATCTATTTTTTATGGGAAATGCTATTTCATATTTCTAACTCCTCTTAAGAAGAATTTTCTATAAAGAAGTTGCTACAATTTTAAAAATAGTTATGTTTACTAAAATCCTATGCCTCCTTGTTTAAATGGACCCAAACTTTTAAGTCTGCCTATTGTTTAGTGTTTTTTCCCTTTGATTTTTATTCTTCCTTTAATTATATAGAAAATGTCACTAAATTATTGATTTATTGACTGTATGAATTTAACTGACAATTATATGTTAAAGGTCCAAGAAAGCATTATTAGATTTATTTAGTTATTGATATTGGTTTGGCTAATAAGTTTCATTTATGACAATGATATTATACATATTCTAAACCTAAAATCCTTTGTACATCAGACAGAAAATTAAAGTGCACAGTGGATAGTTTGAGTGACTCTCCCACTCATAGGTAGGGAAGAAAAAGATGGCTTATACTTTTCTTCTTAGACTTAATTTGAAATCACAGTTTTTTTTAAAAAATAGGAGAATAGGAACACATCATAGAAGGCTTCAAAAAATTTAATGAACTCCTGACTGATTTATTGTTATTTTAAAGTTGTACTGTTGGGCTCTCAGTTGTTGGAGAATAATGTTCTAGGTTTACATCTTGGAGTACAGGTAGTTAATAGAGTTTACTTTTGTTCATTATATGAAAATAATAACTTCAGATTATAATGACAAGGTTGCTAAAATATACAAAATGTAAAAATAGAGATTTATATAGCAAACAGCTTGGATGATTTCTTGTGTATTTCCTGAACATGTTTTCATTGATTAGTTTCTTTGAGCATTCAGTAGTAGCCGTAGCTGGAGGATTATTCATATGATCTTGCCTGGAACCAAAGGTAAACACAGAATGCCCTCCGTGTTGTGCAAATTACATGGAATAAGACAGCACTTGAACCAGAAAAATGAGCAAAAGTAGATCATGGAGTCAGAAAAAAATGGATTTAACAATATGATTACTGTCTTCAATTTGCAGGCCTCTTCTTTCTTTCTTTCTTTCTTTCTTTCTTTCTTTCTTTCTTTCTTTCTTTCTTTCTTCCCTCTTTCCTTCTTTCCTTTCTTCCTTCTTTATTTCCTTCATTCTTTCCTTCTTTTTTGAAGGAAGATTTTTGATTTTGATGTTTGATGGCCTGGGCATATACCTAAATCTGGTTATAATTTCATATGTTCCAAGATTCCATGGTTGATTTAAAGGGAGAAGGTGGAGTTACCACTCAGAACTTGTCAAGGGAGTACTGACAAGGCCTGGGTAAATGAGTCTGGTTGCTTCCTCCCTTAGCCTTGTTCTTCTGGTTTGTGGCTATATTTTCCTGGCTTTGTTGTGAATGCCTTTTCTAAAAATGTCTGTCTTTCATGTGTTCCCAGGCATCTTCCTCATCATTCCAAAAGTAGCCATTCTAGATGATATGAGGTGAAGATTTTTTTATCTGTTCATGCCATCTCTACTTGTTGAGTTTAATCTACTGGGATTGCAGCAAGAAACGAAACAAGACTAACCTGAGTCCTTTCCAATGCATTGATTTCATAGAGAGAACCCACAGAGCCCAGCTTGTGTATAGGATAGTCTTTCCTGGTGTACCGTGTTTCTTCCCTATGGACTGCTGGGCAGCCATTCACTTGATTTTAATATGAGTAATTAGCAAATGTTTACCAGTGATAATTAAATATAAGGTATATTAAAACATTTTAGTATCATTTTCACATATTAGTTATGAAGATTAAATAGAAAATTCAATTAAAATTGTGGAAATTTTTATGTAAATGGGCAGCAGCTGAGCTCATTCCTGCTCACATGAATGACTGCTGCATTGAAGTCAGCCTATGGGGCCTGGAGTATTTCATCAGACACTGGTGTCAGCAGACAGTCATCCCTGGCAGCCTGCAGCCTTGAGCATCTATAGACTTCCCAGAAGCCATGCCAGCAGCTAATATATGAGCATTCCTTTTCCATCGGGCTAGCTAAACCACTCACTGTATTGGTTGTTCAAAGTTTTATGCCGAACATTATCAGTTCCCAACAGCGGACCCTAGAGGCCCTAAACTCTGGCTTTCTAGTAGCCATCAACTTGGACAGTGAGATGGTCTCCTGCTGCATCTGACATCAAGTTATCTTGTGTAAGCATCACAACGAAAACATCTCTGTGAGTACCACCACTGCTTGTGCCAGACAGAGCAAGGAGTAATGTCGACTTCAGGCTCTTTAATCTACCAGTGCCCTCATCTCCTCATGGATCATACTGTGTCGGAGAGCAGGTGCAGGGAGCAGAACTGCTGAACAACAAACTGGACATTTGATCTGTGAGGACAACACTTGCACTGACCTTACAGTGCTCTCTCAATGTGGAGTGCTTCTTCATATGTGTTCTCACTGGGCGTTCTGTGTGCCTCCACGCTCGGAAGAGTCTGTGAGCACCCACACAAGGCATCACAGTGAGGTCTGAGGAATTCAATGGGGAGCAGACAACACAGCAGCAGGGCAAGGACAGCAGTGGGGATCTGAGAGGCACACAACCGTAGCCTTCAGAATTTCCTCTCAAAAAGCTTGTAAATTATACGCTTTTCTTCACAGTTTTGAAATGAGGAAATTGAGGGGGCATGGGCATTAATTAATCATGACAAACATGCTAATATAGTGGTTTTTATCCACTTGTTCAAGACTCTTGACATTTCAAAAACATGGAGATAGAAAGTAAATTTTATTTTTTTATGCTAGATGAGTAACTTTTACTATATTATTAATAGAAGCAAATATTTGAGAAGTAATGTCTTCAAGTGACATTGAAGAGTCCATTTAAATTTGAAATAAAACAAATGTTATTTACTTCCCAACCGAAAATTGTTGAGCTAGAGCATCATGTCACAGTTTTGTAAATCTCTTTCTTCTCTGGATTCATAGGAGGCGGCTGGGACCTCATTTGTCTTGACATTCTGTCTGCTGCAATATATTGCTTTGTGAAAAGTGGTGAGACTCACATAGACAAGCAGCTGGTGTGGGTAGCTCCTTAACATTCTGTTGACGGTGGCATCTGAAGTCATATTGATGAATCTTTCATGCTTTGAAATAAAGGGTAATGCTTATATTCATGCTCTCGGAAGTCCCTTTCCTATCATTATTTTAGAGGTATATCATATTCATTTCCTCTCTGGATGTTGGCCTGTCTTTTCTTTCCCTTCTAGGAGCTTACAGATACTCTTCTCTGACCCTTTCCTGCTCATTCCCAAATATGTTCCAAATCCTCCTCTCATGGGCCCTATGCCTTGAGCAGCAGCCTTTATCTACATTAACTTCAGATTCTCTTCCAAGGCACTGCATGTTCATGCTGTAATAGTAGGCATTTGTTGCTGATGAGATTTAGTGACATTGCTTGCACTTTTGAAGGTATACATAAAATCCCTAAATAATAAGTAACTTGTGTCCAGGACATAAATGTTGTGCTTGTTGAGACATAGTTTGGAATACAGAAAGTACGACTCTAGATTTTATTCTTGTAGCAAGCACTATAAAGGATGAAATACAGAATGCTCTTGATTTGCACTGTGTGGGGTTTCTATGTTTGTGTAATCTGTGTATATATTTTCCTGTGTTCATGGGTATATGTGCACATTGTGAACCATGAAAGTGAATTGTCAGAGGTCAATGTCAGTCATTTTCTACCTCTGGTTTTGAGGCAAAGTCTCACTGTGACTAAGGTATTCTTCACTGTACCCGAAGTTTCCAGCTGGACTACACTGGCTAGCAAGGACCCCCCCCCCCCAATCCAAATCAGGTTCTTTCTGCCTCAACAGCTGCATTACTGAGATTACTGAGATAATAGATGCCTGCTGACTGCCATGCCTAGCTTCTCTTTTGTGGGTGCTGGGGATCTGAACTTGAGACTTCATGATTATGTGGTAAACCCTTGACTGACTGTCGTCTCCAAACCTGACTTTTTTTTTTCTTTGGTTTTTCGAGACAGGGTTTCTCTGTTGCTTTGGTGCCTGTCCCGGAACTAGCTCTTGTAGACCAGGCTGGCCTCGAACTCACAGAGATCCGCCTGCCTCTGCCTCCCGAGTGCTGGGATTAAAGGTGTGCGCCACCACCGCCCGGCTCCAAACCTGACTTTGTGGTTTTTGATTGTTTACTTTGATCAGTGATAGCATGAACTTTGGATGGCAGTGACTATTTATATTTATTTATCTAAGATTAATCTGACGAACCATTATTTTGTTCAAAGACCCTTCATTTTTTAGGACACCTTTCTCATGGTTACCTATTACAATTAAATTATTTGTTAGGTTTGGCAGTCAGGGAGCCATCTTGTATTTGCTCTATTATTGACTTTTATAGAATTTTATTCTTTTTCTTTAGTGTATTGTTCCCAGTTCATGACGGCACTTCTCAGTGTTGCTGTTTAATTGATACTTTAATTTTCTTCATTAAGGATTTGATAAAAACAGCATATAGTATAGCAAAAGGTACATATCAGAATTTTACATACCAGTTATGCTATGATGCTTTACAAGAAGATTGAAGTTTATCAAATGCAAAGAAGTAAGCTTGATTTACAGGTAAAAAAAAGAAAACATTCAGAAAATATTTTTAATTTTTATATTCTGTACATTAAATTCACTTCTCATACAATTCAATTATTACATATTTACTTACACTTAAATTACGTTTCCTTAATACATCACTGATTGTCTTAAGAAAAAAAAATGAATGCTGTATTGGTTTTCCATTACTGTGATAAAGACAGTGACCAAAAGTAACTTGTGGAGGAAAGAGTTTATTTCACCTATACTGTTTACATCATAGTCCTTTATGGAGGAAAGCCAGGACAGGAACTCAAAGCAGGAGACTGGAGGCAGGAGCTGAAGCAGGAGACTTGGTGGAACACTGACTCCTGGCTTGCTCCCTGTGGCTTCCTTCTACTTACCAGGACCACCTGCCCAGGAGTGGCACCACCCACAGTGGCCTGAGCCCTGCTACATCAAACACTAATCAAGAAAGTGTCTCACAGGCTTGTCTATAGACCAGCCTGATGGGGATATTTTCTCTTGTGTTAAACTGACAAAAACAGAACAAATAAATAAAAACAAAAACAAAATAATCGCAAAGAAACAAGACATTTCCTACAACTGTTTATTTTTTTCAGTTTGCTTTTTAAATTTTTCTTTTGTATTAGTTACTTGTCTAAAACAAAAGCAACTTTGATTTTCTCAAACCCAAACTGTGTTAGTTTCTGCCTTGAAACAATTCCCTATCCTCATGTCCCTCCAGGAGGACTTAAGCTCTCGCTCAACCCCAGGATCCAGTTGAAATGGACTAGCTGCATTACTCATATCTAATTTATTATTAAAAAACACTAAGATAGTGCTGTTTCGTTGTTTAATTATTTGATTTTTGTTTCCATTTTTTTTTTTTTTTTTTGGTCCTGAGGCTAAAGCCAGTGCTCTGCCTGCAGAAAGCACTTTCTCCATCACCGAGCTTAACCATGTCCCTGAGAGTGTTATTTAAAACTGCTTCAGAAAACTGACTGGGCATTCACAGAGATGATAGAAATCTAGCACTTGTCATATCTGTTCTTCACTTCTCAGCAATACCTCCTGAGCTGATCTGTGTCTCATTGTGGAACTCATTATTGATGAGCCCAGATTTTAAGCCCCTTGAAGCAATAACATCATCTGCCGACTTCAATGTGCAGACTGTGCTGTGAGGGATCCTGAGGGGAGAAGTGTGTGCAGGGGAAGCAGGCTGGGCCCCTCCACAGCTTCTTCCCTCAGCTTTTATTCATGATTTTACATAGCTTGTAATATGATCTGTTGGAGGAAAATGAGCTCCTTTCTTTACAGAGCAGAAAATCCAATTACTGTCTTTGATCCTATTTCTCAGACCAAAAGCTTGTCATTGCGTGGGCTCCTAAGAGAACTGAAATTCTACTTATTTCTGTTATTCTCCTTTCTGCTACACCACTCCACTTCTTTCTTCTTTTCATCACTCCTAAGATATATGTAACCAGATCATCTCTCCCCTTCACTCTCCTTTCTCGCCATCCACATCAGTCTCTCATCCTTTTGGGATTCCTCTGCATCCTTCTGGCTGCTTTCTTCCATTGAATCAGCTTCTCCCTTTGAACCGCACTGCAGTGATCCTTTCATCATCCAAAGTGAATTATTTTATGTGCACCCTTAACACATACCCAAGGCACGTCCCTCTCATCCACAGAGGCCAAGGCCTGCAGCTGTGAATGTTTCTTAAGGTTCTAGGCATCATCTTCTCTCTCAGTTGTCTTACATAGCTTACTTAGCTCATAACTGCTGTGTGCAGCATCCTCCCCCTCCTTAATTTCTCACCATCTTGTCTAATGATTTCACACAAGGTGTCTTTGCAGTAACCCCTCTGCTGCCATGAGTGCCTCTTTCAGGTGTCTGCCTGTCCCACTAACCTTAGCATTCCTACTTCTTATCTTTCTTGATTTCTTATTCTTTTCCATTATTTCCTCAATAAAACTTCTCATCATTTGGCAATAAAAAAAGTGCTACTATGTTGTTCTTCCAACCCTTTACATGATTTCATTGCATGGAGAAAGGACCTGATCCAAGTGTACATCCTTCCAATTTACATATTCAATCTTTTTTTTTTTTTTTGCCTCCCTAAGGGAGTCTGATAGAGGGAACTTTTTCTCTTAAATTCTGTGTTGTAAAGTGCTGGCAGCATTTATTTACTCTAAAACACTGACTTAAATTAATCATCAAACAATGAAACCAAGAGAGTGCAGCTTCTTTGCTCTTTCATAGCAAATTGCATGTCTAATGAGGGACTTTTGTTTTAAAAGTCCTCAGAGAAAGCTACACTATTACTCAAATTGTTTCTGTCAAATTGAATTTCATTCCTGAATTTGTGCTCATTTAAAACATTTAGAAGTGGGACACAGTTTATGGATTCAAAGAAAATTATAACTATAGCAGTGTAAGGCAGCGGAGAGATTAGAAGCAGTTAATCATCTGTGGTGCCAATTGCATAATTTGTAACTTTGGACTCAGCAATTCAGTTAATTTAACATGACAACTTCATGGTTCACAACTCAACAATGTCAAGCCATTTAATAAGTTTCCCTTTTTCATTTCTAGCCAATCCCACAAGATTCTCAGGAGACTTAGAAATACTAATATTATTCAGAGTTCAGTTCCCATTAATTTTGTTATTAATTTTGGTTATTCATCCTCTTCAGAGTCTTGGAGTCAGTTGAGCCCAATGACTTTGGTCAAAATGAATGTTCAGTTCATCTTGGATTTAGGTATTGCCCTGAAACATCAAGCGTCTGCCCTAAAGACCGCATGTGTTTTATAAAACTTTAAACAGATTCACCATATAACATAATTTAACATGAGGCATTTTAAAGGATTTTCAATATGCAGATATTAGTATGTCCATTATTTTGTAAAGCCAGCTCTTATACAGTGAGAAATAGGATGGTTTCAAGAAGAATATGACTTTAATGATTCTTGTTATTATTGTAAGATTAATAATTGTATGATCTTGGAAAGTGCACTGTTTAAAATATTAACTGAAATATCTATTTCTTCATATGTAAATTTTTAGTAAACAACAATTTCTCCCGCTTGATCTTGAAGTGAAATCAGAGAAGTGATATTTGATGAAGTGCTTAGCTCTGTGAGTTCATTATCTTCTTCTTGCATGAAAAATATGTCTTGGTTGTAATTATTTCTAACATTAGGCTGACGAGGTTTAGAAAATATATAAATCAGATTATGATGCTTAGCAGTAATGCAGCACATTTTAAGGTCTATGGAGTGTATAAATCAATGAGCAACATTTTCTAGTATAATATTCTTTTGCTCAAATTATTAAGGAATCAAGAACTTATTCTTTGTCCCCAGGGATTCCAAGTGTTGTACTGTTTGTTATATTTGCCTTTAATAGTCCAGATGGGTCAAAATAACTGACCTTTTGTGTTACTTGTCTGCCACAATCATTTACAGTCACACTTCATTGTATTTTAGGGTCAATGGATAAAAGCTCTAACTTGTTCCCACAGCCACTAACTTGCTTAAATATTAAATGCAATCTTTTTTTTTTTTACATAGTGAAGTCTGATTTTTAATTTGAATAAAGACAATAAATACTGTTTTTCCAGGAACTCTATTCTGACATAAATCTATATTAATTGGGGGTATATAAGACTGAGAGGTAATAGATGAGACAGTGTCTAGGGTGCCTTGGGGCACCCTCTAAAAGAAAGCAGTGAAGTTTCACAGCCATGGATTCAGTGATTAAGCAGCCATGGATTTGGCGATTAGATGGACACGGATTTGGTGACTGAGTGGCCGTGGACTCATTGATTAAGCAGTCATGGATTTGGTGATTAGATGGACACGGATTCGATGACTGAGAGGCCATGGACTCATTGATTAGGCAGTCATGGATCTGGTGATTGAGTGGCCATGGATCTGGGGATTAGCTGGCCATGGATTCAGTGGTTAGGCAGTTCTGATCTCCTCATGAAGCTCCTGTGAGGATATCAAACATCTATTCAGCTTCACTGCAGAAAAATGTATCAAAAACCACTGGCAAGACAATACACCGTGTTATTTTTAAATGTAGACATTGTATAAAATTTTACTTTGATATCAAAGATTTGAAAGCAGAAAGTGTGTTAGGGAAGTGTGTCCCTTTTCTAGTTTCTAGAAAGATAGTATTTAACCAAGGACAGGAAAGGATGGCTCTGATTTCACTCTATTTTCTTCTATAGCTTTATGGTAAGCAACATCCTTTCTGCTTGCTTCATCACCTTGCCGATGGTTCCCCATGTGTGGTCAGACTAGCCTTTGTAACATAATCTCCATTATTATGCCCCACCCTCCTTCTCAGAAGGTGGCTTATGCTTTCTGTCTCTAGGAAGAAAGTTGAACTCATTCAAGCCGTAGCCCAACACCTCATATGCTAGCCTGTTTGTTAGGCTGTGGAATCATCTCTTCAGGCCCATACATCTCCTTTGCCACTTGTAAGCAGTGCTCTGAGAGCTCTTCTAAGAAATCCTATGTCTTGCTTGCCCTTCACAGCCATTTTTTTTCTGAGAAAAATGTGTTAGTTTATTTCACTCCTAGGTTTTCATCCTCTGGCACCTCCAGGAAACTGGTATGAAGGATGAGTGGTTTCCTAGTAGACCACATCATATTTTTCCTCTGAAAACACAATTTGGGGTTTTCAAACCATTAAATTCTTTCTTTTCTTATCTTTTTGCTCATTTCTTCTCAGTTTTCTGTCACTAATGACTTTTCCATAAGTATTGATGGCCCTCAAATCCTTATTCTGGGCAATCCTCTATATTTTCTGTACATTTCCCCTGTATATGTCTACTTATTACAGTTCTTTGTGGATGGGAATATTTTTATCTTCAGCTCAACTTGGTCACATGACCTACAGGAATGCCACATTAAAGATGTTGGAACGAACCCTTCACATTTGTCTTTTGAACTCTTTCTGCATTCTGTATGCGTTTGCATCCTCATCATCTTCGTTATTGGTCATTTGCCCTATCTATGTAATTATCGAGAACCCTGCTAACATCTTGGCTAACACTTATTTGTCTTCTCTCTATCACAGCATCACAACTGTAGTTGATGACCTGTTGCGCTTATCTTCTATATTCCTCATGTTCAGCTTTTCTTTACTTAGTGCAGCATAAATACGGAGACTATATTATACTTTTCTTTTTTTGTCCTCAGTCAAACACTGTGGATTTTCCTTAAGCTGCAATAAACATTTGGATAAGTGTTAAATTAGCATAATCAAATAAGAATAAAGGAATGACTTTCAAAGACAGTGCACATGTTCATCACGAGAGTTACTTTTGTGGGTTTATGGTTGTAGATGTTGCGTTTCCAATTTGTTGCAAAAACTGAATTGAACCAATTCAATTTTCTATTTATTTATTTATTTATTTATTTATTTGGTTTTATCCAGACAGGGTTTCTTTGTGGCTTTGGAGCCTGTCCTGGAACTAGCTCTGTAGACCAGGCTGGTCTCGAACTCACAGAGATCCGCCTGCATCTGCCTCCCGAGTGCTGGGATTAAAGGCGTGCGCCACCATCGCCCGGCTTTTTTCCTCTTTTTTATTACTTTATAAATAATACCAATCAAAATTCCCACTTCCTCCCCTCCTCCCACTTCCCTCACACAACCTCCCCCCACCCCTCCAGTCCTAAGAGAGGGCAAGGCATCCTGCCCCGTGAGAAGTCCAAGGCCCTCCCCACTACATCCAGGCTTAGGAAGGTATCTATCCAAAGAGAATAGGATCCCCAAAAGCTGGTATGTGCAGTACAGACAAATCCCAGTGCCAATTCAGTTTTCTTACAACACTCATTTGATCAACTCTACTTAGCCCATGCTTCCCTTACCTGACAGATTAGAGAGGAAAAGTTGTGTGATTCACTAGAAGCCTTTGGCTCTAGAAAATGTTTCATTGCTAGTTTTCCTTATGCATTTCACCAAAGATAGGGTGATGGTTAGTATTAATTTTAGGATTAAAACCATCTGTACTAACCTGGTAGCTGCTGAGCATGGGTATGGGAGATTGTCTTGATTGTGTCAGCTGATGTGACACTAGCCACTCAATGTTGACATTCGTTTTCTGGCTGAAGTTGTTGGATGATGTAAGTGGAGAAAGGGAGTTGAACAAAAGACATTCATCACTCTCTGCTTCCAATTGTGGATGACAAGTGACCAGTGGCTTCAGTGCCTTACTCCTTTTTCTTTCTGGTCACGATGGTCCATCCTGTTGAACTATAGACCAGAATAAATTCCTTTCCCCTTACATTGTATTTGTTGAGTATTCTGTCACAGAAACTGGAAGAGAATCTAAGGCAGATAGTGATGTTTAGAATCCTGTTTGCATGCAAGCTGATTTGAAAAAGAAGATTTAGAAAAAAAAAGATTCATGTGTAGGGATGTTATAGAGAATCCCAGGGACTGTCATTGGCTGCCATTACTGAAAGTGTCTGAGTGGAAGAAACAAGAGACTGAACAATTGTCTCCCAAAAGGAAAAAGAAAAGAAAAAAAAAAAAAAAAAAAACCTCTGTCAAATTTGCAGTTTCAATACTTAGACTCAAGTTTTTGATAACAAATTCTTTGGTGTGGTGAATGCTAAGCATGGACTTTAAGCAATGCTACTTTATAAATTCTGAAGCTAATCCTTCTCAGTATGATTCTTTGTAATAAAGATTTTAGCTCCTTAGCTACTGTGAAAATCGGGAGACGAAAATACTATTATATTGAAAAATATTCAGTATGTAAACTATAACCAAAATAATTGGAAATTTTTAATAAAGGTAAAATTATCTTGCTTACAGATTAGTTTTCAGTTCTAGTTCCCTCTAAATATGGTTGACAGTTGGGGCAGACTGAGGGGGCCACTGACAGTGGCATTGGGATTTGTCTCTACTCAATGTACTGGCTTTTTGGAATCCTATTCTCATTGAATGTATACCTTGATCAACCTAGATGTAGTAGGGAGGGCCTTATACATGCCACAGGGCAGGGTGCCTCGCTCTCTTTTAGGATTGCAGGGGGGAGGGTTGGGAGGCTGTGGAGGAAGTGGGAGCCTAGTCTGTTTGGATGGTCACCTTCCTAGACCTGGATGGAGGCGGGAGGACCTTGGACTTTCCACAGGGCAGGGAACCCTGACTGCTGTTTGGACTAGAGAAGGAGGGGGAGGGAAATGGGAGGAGGGGAGGAGGTGAAAATTTTTAGTAATAATAAAAAAAATAAATAAATAGCAGGTAGAAACAATAAAAAAATACCAATCCAAATTCCCACTCCCTCCCTTCCTCCCACTCAGACCAATTATGACTGAATCTGTTACAGTAAAAATCCTTTTGGACAGTAGGATGGCTCAGTGAGTGCTAAGTCCAACTACCTAGGTTTGATCTCCAGGACCCATGTGGTGGAAGGAGAAGACTCTCTTGAGTTGTCCACTGACTTCTTTGTGTGTGTGTGGTAGGGATACTAAATAAATAATTCAAATATATCCATGTGGTGGTTTGAAAAAGAATGGCCCCCAGAGGTTTATGTATTTGATTGTTTGGTTTTCAGTTGGTGGATTGTTTAGGACAGGATTAGGAGGTGTGGCCTTACTGAAGAAGGTGTGCCACATAAAGTGAGCTTTGAAGTTTCAAAAGCCCATTCCAGGCCTAGTCTCTCTCTGCCAGCTGCTGGCAGATACGGTTATAAGCTCTTAGACACTGGCCTAGCACTATGTTTGCCTTTCTGCTGCCACATTTCCTGCCCTCTGAAACTTTAAGCAAGCTGTCAATTAAATGCTTTATTTTATAGGCTGCCGTAGTCATGGGGTCTCTTTATATCAATAGAACAGTAAAGAAGACACTCGTAGCTCATAGATTAAGGAATCACTCAGCCCTAATCAAAGATATTTCCCTTTCCAGTAGATGATGATCAACATAGAGACTGACAAGTGGTCATGATACAAAGAAAATACAGAATGTCCAGAGCTAAGTGGAATGTATAAACCATACCCTTTCCTCCTGAAATACAGGATCATTATATATGAGGGGGTAGAGAAGATGTAAGAACTAGGAGGGTGGACACCTACAAGAAACTGTAGACTTGGGTGATTCTTGGATGCAGCAGGTAACTGCACATATACACCATACACAAAACCTGTGCGAACCCTAGCCAGATCAATTTCCAGCTTGGAGAGGGGAGGTTTCCACAAAATTTCACCCCATCTGAGGAGGTGTTGGCAGTTCTTGTGTCTGGGAGATGAAAGGCCAGTTTTCTCTAAGCTTATCTAGCCCCTGACAAGTTGACCACTCTCCAGGGGAAGGCCACATACCCAGAAATGAGGGAAAAATACAAAATTTTGGTGGGAATGAAGAGTTAGGAGAGAGATACTGAACAGGATCAAAATATGTTATATTCTTAAAACACTAATAACAATTTTCTAAATATTTCAAATGGAATCCTTTGTAAAGTTTGTAGAACTGGATCTTATACATAAATATTATCAGGGAGAATATGATCAAAGGTATACATATACACTTTTATATGTATCTAAAATTTGATTCAGAATTTATATAGTTTAGTAACTTATATATTGAAAATATCACTATGCAGTTGTCTTAATTTTTATTTACAAAACACGAATTGTGAGAGTTTCTCAGAACTCCATCATTGTGTGATATTTCTGCAATTGCTGAGTTGTTAGGGAGTTGTGAATTAGATGCACATAGCACTACCTGAATGTTTCCATTAACAAACACTGATTCATTTTATTTATCTAAATACGGAAAAGCTTTGAAATGTTTGATGAAATCACTTATTCTCTGCAGCCTGAGCAAGATATGTCTCTGTATTCACTGTCGTGTATTGCAAAGATGATTCTATGATTAAGGCTAGAAGTAGCATTTGTCTGTGAATATAAGTATAAAAACTTATAAGGCAGTTTGATATCAAGCCAGTTTAGCAGATTGAAGTGACACATTCCCTCATAAGGCTTAAGACCTCCTCGGCTATGGGTTTTTAACTTTGCTTAAAGTACTACGTATGAATTACCTCTTTTGATGTGGCTGGTTACTTATACAGCAATAGTGCTAGTCTTGGGTTAGCATTTATTTAGGAAACATAACTATTACTATTTCAAGTTATATTGATGGCTTAAGATATAGAATGCATAGAATGGGATGTCTGCATCATATATTTCTAGAGTCCAATCAGATAAACTATTTTTTCACTTTCAGCTCAATGAATGCTGATGTATATATGACACCTAGCATATATAACATTTTACCCCTCTAATAGTCCTCAGCGTTTAATATTTTCCACCCATGTCTGTCAGATAATTTCCTTTTCTTCCTTTCATATCATTAATCTGTGTCCTGAAGGACTCCTTCTGCTGTGATGTGTGAAGCACTCATCACACTGAACTGCAGTCTGTGTAACAGAGACTGCAGACATAGCAATAGATAATACTCATCGAGTGCCACTGTGTTCTGGTCCTCTGCTCAAAGCTGTTTAAGGAGCATCGTGTACTACATAAAGCTCATCTGTGAGACACATCTCTCATTCATCGGAGGCAAATGAGGTGTGCTAAAGTTAAGTGATTTATACCAGTTACTGTAGATGGTATGAATTAAAGCCTCACACTGTTTCAGTTCAGAGGCTGTAATCATAAACACCTGTATCTTGTCTTCAGGCCCCACACATACTGTTGGCAAGAGGTTTTCTGTCCTGCCTGGTTCCCGCAGTCATTAAGTACCAAAGAAATCACACAGAAGTCTACATTAGTTATAAACTTATTGGCCCAGTATCTAAGGCTTCTTATAAACTCTTACAACTTATATTAGCCCATTATTCTTATCTGTGTTAGCCATGGTGGCTTGGTACCTTATTCAGCGGGGAAGTCGCATCTTGCTTCTTCTGTGGCTGGGCCGGAACTGCAGAGGAATGGGCTTCCTTCTTCCCAGAATTCTCCTGTTCTCATTGACCTGCCTCTACTTTCTGTCTGGTTGTCCCACCTATACTTCCTTCCTGGCTACTGGCCAATCAGTGTTTATTTAAAATATAATTGACAGAATACAGACCATTGTCCCACATAACACACAGTCTCGAATTTTCTATTGTATGTATTCTGTCTTCCCAAAAGACATGTATGGCATCACTCCAGTTCATAAGCTAAAGTGCCTCATTTCTGACCTGATCCATAAACAGTTGTTACTGAGTTAGTGAGTCATAAACAAGTAAGTAAATGTATCTATCAGGCGATTCATACTGGATTGGTCAAACTAGGGGAGATGGGCAAGGTGGAGGATCTTAATAAAGGCCTGTAGAGGAGAGAAGACTGAACCAAAAATTTAGATATGGATAGATACAGAAAGTAAGAAAGGGAAATGGACCTAACATATTATTTGAGAAAGTTGAAAGAGAGTCAAAGGAAAATTATTGCAACTTGGCAATGTTTAATGCAAAATATAGATGCTTCCCCAGCACAGTAAGGAGAGACCAGTAGAACCATGATTACCTCTGTTAGTTGATATTTGTCCTGAGGCTTGTGCCACTGTGACCACAGAAGAAATAAATAAAACCTGCCAAGGGAGGGAGAAACATGCCATTATTTCCTACTGCTATAAACATTTACATAAGGCTAAAGGGTTATTTGAAAATCAATTAAATAAACTGAGTTTATCTAAAGTGGTAGTATGTAATATTAGTATAAGAAGTAATTTAACTAATTTCCTTTGCCCAATTAAATAGTCTAGAATATTTACTCCAAGCAAAGCCTCATTGACAATAGTGACTCAAATCATAAAGACTTTTAAAAATTTCCATAGACAATGTGGAAGATGATTTCAAACAACAATGTAATGGTGTAGGCACTCCTTCAGCCAGTGGCCTTTAAGATACCAGCCCACTTGGGCATGGCCTCTTATAAATGCTGATGTAAATCATGTGCTTGCTCTCTCTCCTGGCTTTTTGTTTCAGT
Organism: Alexandromys fortis; assembly: GCF_014885135.2. Lineage (NCBI taxonomy): Eukaryota > Metazoa > Chordata > Mammalia > Rodentia > Cricetidae > Alexandromys > Alexandromys fortis. Next base: position 869,740 of record NW_026068015.1, read on the forward strand.
TCCTGTTCTCAAATCATGCAGAGGACTATGATCTGTGAGTCTAACCTTAATTAAATGACCCTTTATTATACTCCATTCTGAGCTAGTGTGGGATTATTTTATAGTGCCCAACATCATTTGGTGCCCACATGAATCCCGACTCCCTGCCTACCAGTACTTGCTTAAAACCCCCAAACGTTCCCAGCCCGGAAGGTCGCCCACACTGCCTGCTTGGCAACTGATGAAATTAAAAAAAAAATATGGGAAGACAATAAACTCTGGCAAAGAGCTTGTGCTAAATTTTTAGAAGAGATTAATAGCAATGATCCCTAAAGCAATAGAATTAACCTTATACATACATAGTTATAAATAATCAGTAATGCAACTTTGGCTTATGTTGAATCTCTCAATATATTTGGGTTTTTTCTTTTAATATCACTGCTGATTAATGGACAAAGGTACCATATTAGTAAGAAGGTTGCATTCGTTTGAAATCACCTAGAAAAGAACTTAAGTTTCAGAGCTTCAGACAAAGTAACCACATGTAATAGAATTCTTGAAATAATTATTTAAACATTCTAAATGTGACATCTTTATGTCCCCTTCCACTGTTCAGAGATCATTATGGAAATAACGAGCAAAAAGTGTATATGAAACAGAGGCTGGGAGAAGGCTGTGGAATGCAGTCTTCTAGATCTGTTGTGATCTTACACTTGTGAACTCAGCTGGGAGAAGGCTGTGGAGTGCAGTCTTCTAGATCTGTTGTGATCTTACACTTGTGAACTCAGCTGGGAGAAGGCTGTGGACTGTAGTCTTCTAGATCTGTTGTGATCTTACACTTGTGAACTCAGCTGGGAGAAGGCTGTGGAGTGTAGTCTTCTAGATCTGTTGTGATCTTACACTTGTGAACTCAGCTGGGAGAAGGCTGTGGAGTGCAGTCTTCTAGATCTGTAGTGATCTTACACTTGTGAACTCAGCTGGGAGAAGGCTGTGGAGTGCAGTCTTCTAGATCTGTTGTGATCTTACACTTGTGAACTCAGGACAGGCTATTTACACAAGACCTGGTGATACTTAGATATGAACAGGGAGGGACTTTTGAGGACTGTCCTTTCCTTGAGGAATATTACTCGACTGCTCAGTTAATGATTGCTGGAGGTGAGCTCATTTTGTTTACTGATGTGTCCACTACGAAACTGTCTATGTTCTAGTAATAAATCTCTGCATATGTACATAGAACCCATCCGAAAAATGCAGTGGGTCTCAAACAAGACACATGGAAGTAGGAAAAATCTTGGGAAGAATATTAGGACTGTTAGAGGAAAATGAGGGAGATAGAAGAAGGTAATAGAAATTATATGACCAAAATATATTAATATGCAAGCAAGCATTGTCAGAGATGCAAGAAGTCAAATAAAATTATATAAAACTTCTACCAAACCAAAAATCAAACAAGTTTTTAAAGTTTGAATGTTATGTTTAAAAGATGTACACGTGGTTGGTATTTTAGTCTGTGTGTGTAAGTGTGTGTGTGTCTGTGTGTGTGTATCTGGATGAAAGCAATGAGGCAGATATGGTTAGACATGAAAAAAATTTTAGAAAGAGAAAGCATAGGAAAGGGAGAAAGTGGGAAAAAAGGAGTAATGAAAGAACTTAAAAAGAAGGAAGGAAAAAGGCAGGCAGGAAGGAAAGAAGGGATAGGAGAGACAGAAAGGAAGGGCTATTTTTGCTTCTAGTGACTACTTTGTAGCATTTTTACAGACAATCTTGTTTTTTAATACTATAAAATTTAAGTAGGATATTCTTTCAGGAAATTTCAAATATAACTTTGATACTTTCTGATTTCATTTTAGGTGGTAATCTTTTATATCAGGTATACATCTTGTCACCTCACACACTCGTACCTACCTCTGGGTCTTTTTGTTTTTTGGTTCACCATTGTGGTCTTGGTGATGCTACTTTTTTTTCTTTTCTTTTTTTTTTTCTTTTATACAGTCTATCTCAGAAACTCTACTAAAGATGATAGAAGACTGAGCCTTAATTTAGTTTTCAAGTAACAGCTTGCCATTTGGTCCTGGTTTTCCTAAAGGGATATCATTTATTATCTACTATAGTGAGGTATCTAGGAATGGAATTGCGATCTCTAAAAGCGATTCACAGGCTAATAGTTGATGCTTTGGGAAACTGAACCATACCCTTTCTATTCATTAGATGGAAATGCATTAAGTATATGATTAATGCATTGAGTAGAAGGAAGAGATTAATGATGAACTGTAGAAAAGAAACAAACAATTCAGGTAGTAGGCTCAATTTAATTTTTTTAAACAATCAATCTTCTTAAATAGAACTACCATAGATGTTGAATTTACTTTGGTTTAGATCTCTCTATTTTCCTTTAATAATTTCCTACTTTTTAATCCTTGTTAAAATCTACATGCAAGCAGTATAAGGGCATACACATTACTGTCCCTGTTTAGAGATAAGAGGTAATTTCTTGATGAAGCTTGTGCACCTCCTGTCAAGCTGAAGCTGTGATAGGATCCAGTGTGTTCATGCTCCAAATCCACCTTTGTGGCAAGCCATGGCCATGTCATAGAACCTTTACACAGGTTGAATGTCCTTTTATTTAGAGTTAGTTTTTTGAAACATTATTGAAAGAAGAATCAGCTTGGGTATTGACATTTGTTTATATGTTGGTATAAGACACTTGTATAACTAATTGGAAAGGAACGGTTTGTGCAAACCTTCTGACTTTCAAGGAGCTGTTGTGATTTACTGTAAACATAAGTAATCCCTTGCCACTATGTGGCTATTGTTACTATGTTAGTCAGGTGTGTGCTTCCTGCTGTGGTAAGCCACAGCAAACAGTGTCTTATCTTATTAGGTCAACTAAAAATCATATTTAAATTTCCAACCTGTAATTGATTTATTTGACATGATGAAAAGTGTATGATTTTTGAGAATCTTTCTGTAATTATCCTGAAAAAATATTACTGTTGAATCAATAAAATGAACTAAGTTGTTTATAGAACACTTAGGACAAATAATACATCTATTTTGATTAGACATTTTGATATATATGTATTATTTTAACTTCTGGTATTTTGAGCTTTATTTTTTCCATTAAACAATTTGTCAATAGGTTTTATTTTTCACTTCAAAAACAACTATTCATTAATTGACACTATTGATCAAAATGTGATTGGAATATTTAGTTATTTTAATTTGATAAATTATGGAATGATTAAACTGATAGAATATAATATAGTTATATGAAAAATTTAAATATATATGTATATTTATTTTCTGAATAAAGTTAATCTAATTAATGGCATAGTGATTCATTGGTACCGTCTGGGATGCAGGCTACCTATACTTAAACACATGTTACATGCCTTTGGAATATTAGAGAAAAATAACTATGCTTAGCTATAGTCTTTTCAATTTTAGAATAGATGTATTTAATACTGAGATACTATTGACATTTAAATTAGCTGAGAATTTTTTAAAGTTAAATAGATCCTATTTACATTTCATAATGATTTAAATCATCATTTTTTTTCAATACAGATCTGTATAAATCCATACATTTACCTGCATTAGTTTCTTTAACAAATAATTTCTTTAGATAATAATTTGTTTCTAATTGTCTATAAGAAATACATTATTATTATTATTATTCCATTTGTCAAGATTCTCCATACTTTATTGTTCTGAAAATTTTAGGGAGTTTAAGAAAAGACTGATGTGTTTATCCAAATAGAACATACAAAATAAACCTGGAGAAAACCTTCTTTTCAAAAAGTTATTTTGGTCACTCAATCATAGTATACAATTAAATTTTAAATATTTAGTTAAAATGATGAAGCCTACCCATTTAACTGAATTTTAAGTACTTGCGATATTTATAGTATTTTTGTCATTTCATCTAAACAATTTGATTTCAGAATTTTGTAACTACACTGAATCAGGATATGAAATATCCTTTAATCATAACCAAGCTGTTTTCTGAGTTCTTTTGTTTCCATTACTGTGGTTCCCCATCAGGTACAGACTGTTGATGAAACGCAAGTCCCGTTATCTTTCGCTCTGTGTGATGCTCATCTCTGAGGGCTCCACTTGATGGCAGTATTGCACTTGATACGATCAACATTGGCGAGCGAATTTTATACTTGGTTTACTGCATAATAGTGTAAGCAAACCTTTCAATTAAAACAAATTATGAAAGATTTATTTTCTGTTAGAAACTAAGTGGCTGTAATTCAGAAATGTTTTGTGACGGCACTAAACTGGAGCACAGTAAACTGCTCACCACGTGGTGGCCCGCAGTGACTCCTGAGAAGTGAGGGAATCTGGGTTATAGAACTTAAGCGTCCTGAGTGAAGAACTTTAACTGTGAGCGTTTTCGGTACTGTTTTCAGTGATAGAAAAGGGTTAGGTTGATCCTCATAACAAGGATGTGCATTACAGTTACCCATCAGTATGAGGAATCATAATCTAGGCCACAAAAAGACTTTCCTGTGTGGATGCAGGTCTCTCCTCCCATCTTATTGGTAGGATCTGTGTTTCTCATCCCTCCCTCTGGCTGTGAGAAGTAGGGAGGGTATCAATACATGCTTCTCAACTCTGAAGCATTCGAAAGCATCTTGCACAAAGATCACTGAAATAGTTTAGTCTGAAAGTGAAAAGAGTTATTTTTGTCCTTTGTATCAAAATTAGACCCAAAACAGCTAAATGGTCTAGAAAATTCTTTTAAGAAGATATGAGGTTCTCGGGAGTCCACCTAATTTTAAATCCTGTTAACAGAACCTTTGAAGGCAACTTTCTTTTATTTATTTCTTTATTTAATTTATTTCTTCATTATTTTACATCTTAGCTGAAGTTTCCACCCCCTTCTCTCCTCCCAAGTCACTGCCCCCGTCCCCTCGTTTCCAACTTCTAACCCACTCTTCCATTTCTGTTTAGGAAAGGTCAGGTCTCTCATGGATATCAGCAAAACATGACATTTCAAGTTGCAGTAAGACTAAGCACCTTCCTTTGTATTAAGGCTGGGCAAGGCGACCCAGTATGAGGACTAGGGTCCCAAAAGCCAGAGAAAGGGTCGGAAATAGTCCCTGTTCCCACTGTTAGGAGTGCCACATGAAGACCAAGCTACACAACTGTAACATATATGCAGAGTGCCTAGGTTAGTCCCATAGAGTCTCCGTGGTTGTCAGTTCAGTCTCTGTGAGCCCCTATGAGCCTAGTTAGTTGATTCTGTGAATTTTCTTGTGGCTACTACAATTTTCTCCCCCAATTCAGCAGGATTCACTGAGCTCCACATTATGTTTGGCTATGGATCTGCATTTGCATCCATCAGTTGCTAGATGAAGCCTCTCTGATGACAATTGGACTAGGCACCAGTCTATGAGTATAGCAAAATATCATTAGGTATCATTGCATTGACTTTTTAAAAATTCAGTTATGTTTGATTCTATCATGGGTCTCTGGGACACCCAGCTTGTGGTACCTGGTGTTCAAGGCAGTGCCAGAGATAAGCTTACTCTCTTGGCATTGGTTTTAGGCTAGGTCAGTCATTGGTTGGCCACTCCCTCAATCTCTATGGCATCCTTACCCCGGCATATCCCTGAAACAGGACAGAATGTAGGTCAAATGGTATGTGGATGGATTGGTTTCTCAACCCCTACACTTGAAACCTAGTCACAAGGAGGTGGCTAGTTAATGCCACACTGATTTTCAAGTGGCTGTACAAGTTTACATTCCCACTAGCAATGGAAAGTGTCACTTTGTTCCACATCCTTTTCAGTATCAGCCACTTGTGTTTTTCATCTTAGCCATTCTGACAGGTGTAAGACGGAATTTTAGAATCATTTCGATTTACATTTTCCTGTTGGCTAAGGATATTGAACATCTCTGTAAGTGTGTCTTGGTCATTTGAGATTCTTCTATTGAAAATTCTCTGTTTAGATTTGTACCCCATTTTTTAATTGAACTATTTGGTTTGTTATGTCTAGTTTCTTGAGTTCTTAATATATTTTGGAAATCAGCCCTCTGTTGGATGTGGGGTTGGTGAAAATCTTTTCCCATTCTGTAGGTTGCCATTTTGTCCTTCTGACAGTATCCTTTTCTTTACAGAAACTTTTCAGTTTTATGATATTCTATTTATTAAGTGTTGATATTAGCGTCTGTGCAATTGGTGTCCTGTTCAAGAAGTTGTATCCTGTGTCAATGCATTTAAGGCTATTTTCCACTTTCTTTTCTATCGACTTCAGTGTAACTGGATTTATGTTGATGTCTTTGATCCACTTGGACTAAAATTTTGTGCAGGGTGATAGATATGGACTATTTGAGTTCTTTTAGATGCCAGTGTCCAGTTATACTAGTACCATTGGTTGAAGATATTTTCATTTTTTCCATTGTATAACTTTGGATTCTTTGTTGAAAATCAGGTGTCTATAGGTGTGTGAAATTACATCTGGGCCTTCAGTTTGATTCCTTTGATCCACCTGTCTGTTTTAATGACAGTACCATGCAGTTTTTATTATTATAGTAGCTCTGTAGTAGATGCTGAAATTAGGGATAGTGATGCTTCCGGAAGTTTATTTATCTTTTTAAAGATTGTTTTGTATACCTTGGGTCTTTTACCTTTCTATATGAACTTAAGCATTATTCTTTTAAGTCTGTAAAGAATTGTCTTGGAGCCAGGCAGTGGTGCTGCACACTTTTAGTCCCAGCACTGGGGAGGCAGAGACAGGCAGATCTCTGTTAGTTCAAGGCCATCCTATTCTACCAGACTTAGTTCCTGGACAGTCAGGGCTATTACACAGAGAAATTTTATCTTAAAGACATAAAAACACAAAACAGCAACAAAAAAGTCTTAGGATTTTAATGGTGGATTGTATTGAATCTATACATTGCTTTTGGTAAAATGGTTATTTTTACTATGCTAATCCAACCAACCCATGAACGCAGGAGATCTATCCATCTTCTGATATCGTCTTCAATTTTCTTCTTCAAAGATGTGACATTCTTGTCATATTTTCTTTCATTTGCTTGGTTTGAGTCATGCTAAGATATTTTATATTAGTCGAGGCTATTGTGAAGGTGTTGATTCCCTAATTTCTTCCTCATCTTATTTATCATTTGTATATTGGAGGGCTACTGATTTTTTTTTATTTTTATTTTTATTTAATTTTGTATTCAGTCACTTGGCTAATCATGTTTAACAGCTGTAGAAGTTCTCTGGTAGAATTTTTCTGGTTCCTTATGTATGCTATCATATCATCTGCAAATAATGATACTTTGTCTTCTTCTTTTCTAATTTGTATCCCCTTTATTTCTCTTAGTTGTCTTATAGTTCTAGCTAGCACTTCAAGTACAATATTGAGTAGGTATGGAGAGAGTGGACAGCCTTGTCTTGTTCCTGATTTTAGCAGAATTGCTTTGAGTTTCTCTCTATTTCATTTGATGTTGGCAATTGCTTTGCTGTATTTTGTTTTTATTATGTTTAGGTATGTCCTTTGTATCCCTGATTTCCCAAGGACTTTTATCATGAAGTGGTGTTGAATCTTCTAAAAGGCTTTTCTAGCATCTAATTAAAAAATCATGTGATTTTTTTCTTTCAGTTTGTTTATATGTTGAATTACATTGACAGGTTTTCATATGTTAAACCATCACTGCATCTCTGGGATGAAGCCAACTCGATCATGGTTGATAATTTTTCTGATGTGTTCTTGAATTTTGTTAGCCAACATTTTACTGAGTAGTTTTGTATCAACGGGTCACTTTCTTCTTAACCAAAGCTTAACTGTAACTTCAAAATCCAGCTTCCTGTTGAATTAAATTTTAGAAGATGCCACTTATAAACAACAACAGCAAACAGAAAATGAATGATGTAATGACACAGAGTCATCAAGCAATCACCTAACCTTAACCATCATTTCCTTCAGCCCCACTGTATTTAATATTCCTTGATTTTGCATCAACTTTGAGTTTGTGAGTTTGATTTTTTTTTTTAAATGAAGAAACATGTCCCACATAGGTGTAGTATTTCTGTCTGGCCAAAGGTGCTTGCCTTTGCCATGACAGTTGATTGTGTGTGTGATGGCTTTGACAAACTAGCCAATGACATTTTCTTCACTTGAAATCTGAATTATTGATATTATTTAATACATGTAAAGAATTTAGCATCTGTTAAAATAATTCACAATAAATTTCAACTATTTTTCCTAGTAATCTTAGTAGGTTGTCTAATATTTGAGAATTGTTTCCAGAGTCATATGGATAAAACAAAATATCTAAAATATATTTTGGTAGAAACAGAAGATGAAGGTAGTATTTCATGTTGGTCTGTTTTGTCTAACTTATTAGATGCACAGTACTAGAATTCTGTTATTACAATCTGGGATATCTGGTGTTTTATGCAGAAAGTTCAACTTGGGAGAGAAATAAAAGGCTTATAAGAACACAAATGAACATTTAGCAAATTGTCTATAGATTGGGTAAATAAATGACACAGAGTTTGTAGGTCATTACCATTCTTGACTGTTGACTGGGGTGCAGAGTTGTCAACCATACTCATCAGCAAACATTTGTTGATTATTTATTAAGACACTGCAGTGCATAATGCCCTGGGAAATATAAAAGATCACTTCACATCTTAGGCATTTAGAATGTGGTTAGGGGTGTTCCCCAAAATTCACCAAAGAAAGCTAAAATAATGCTGTGATAGTAGGTACTTGTTCGTTGACATATCAGGTCTAATTACCAACTGAGCATCCAAGGGTGTTTGGTTACTATGACAAATAACTGAGCAACAATTGACGTTAGGAAGATTTTGTGTTTCTCACACTTTCAGGAGTTTCAGTACCTGGTTATTTGCTTTCATTATTTTTGGACCCTGTGAAGCATGATGTCACAGTTACAGGAAGCTGCAGCAAAATCCACTAACCTGATGGTTGCCAGGAAGTAGAGAGAGAAGCAGATGCTTAGAGTAAGGGTGGTTTTTCAGAGGCACCTGTGTGACCCACTTCTTCTGGTAAGCCCTAGGTCCTTAAATCCGTATATTTTCCCCACTGGCGACCACACTTTCCACACACTATCCTATGGGATATATGAATAAAAATCTAGCTTTTTCTAATTCAGATCAATGTGGTGGGCTTAAAGAGTGCTGGAGGAATTCCTGCAAGAGATGGCAACTTAGATTGAAAGTAAGATTTGGGCAGAAGTATTAGAGAGAAATGGTCATCCTGGAAAAGCATTATTATCTTATTAATTCATATCACCTGAATTGAGAAGTAATGGTAATTAAGTGGTTTTGGATGAAAAAAATAGCAAATACAAATACATAACAGTGGTAAACTCTTGAAAGGTATTACAAAAACACTTTTGGAAAGCACCTTAAATTCTATAGAGTATGTCTTCTTTACTTCTCTATTTTATAGAAAAAGTAGTTTAAATATTTAGCATGTGTTGCAGTGTCCTTTTATAAAGGACATAAAGGTGGCCATTATAAAATACTTCACTAGGCAATTTGGAAGAGAAAGAATTTATTTCAACTTACTGTTCCAGGTTCCAGTGCCTCATACCAGAAAAGTTCCATACAGCAACAGGGGCTTGAAGAAATGCTTCATATGACATCCATCTTCAAGCAGAGACTGATGTGTATGCACATGCTAGTGCTTAGCTGTCTATTTTATTTTATTTGGTACAGAGCCCAGCTTAAGAAATAGTGTTGCTTACCTTGTGACGAATCCTCCCTCTTCAGCTAACCCAAATTGTGAAAACACTTTACTGGCATGACCATATCATCATTGAGAGTCTCTTCCCATTTACTCTAAAGTGTGTCACATTGACAATTACAACAAATATCAAAATATACATCCTGAGTACCTTAAGAATACTCTGAGGCACCGACCAGCCTATTGTTTTGTAGTAGACAAACCATATACTTAGATAATCAAAGTGTCCTCATGGAAAAGGTATTTTCTCTGAGAAGCCAGGGCATCTGGAAATGCAGACTGCATTCATCTCTCATACTCTTTTGTCTGCTGAGGTTCAAAGGTCTATTCTCTGGGAAAGATTCTTTGCAGCTGTATTTCTGTCATCTTCATTTTGTCCCTTCCTGCTAACAATTGACATAATGCATATGATTGCATGCAAAAGAGATTGCAATCCTTCAGAGATAAATTACCCCTTTTCAGTGCAGTACTCAGCATCAGTAGTTCACTGTGTTCATGGTGATCTGTTCTTATTACTATTTTTTGTTGCTCTAGGACCATAATCACAGAATAGAAAATAAGATGAACTCTGCTATGTTACCTGATATAACTCTACAGACTAGTATGGTCATGGTTCATTCTATGCTGGGAAAGGTTTAAAGGAATTAGAAATTATACTGTGTCACCAAACCTTGAATATAATTTAAAAATATGTATCATTTGTTTATTACAAAGTGACAATCTATTTTCATTTTGAAAGGTACTGTCTAAATATAGCTTGTACAGAGTTTACGATTGTAGTCGAAAGTAAGTTATTGCATTTTGGTTATACCTTCATGTAACACTTCATAGGCCAGATTCTTGCTTTCTCCATTTTCAATGAAGAACTAACATGTGAACATGTTTGAACCATGTTTATTTATGAAGATCAGTTGTTCAATGCTGTGCATGTTCTTCATGATAATGTAAATGTTGCTTCAGCTCTGCCAGTGTCTGGCAGCCAATGGCTGCTGCAAGCTTCTCCGCAGAGCGTCTGTTACTTCATCTTTGCTGTAGTTTTTGTGTGTCTCTCTTTTCATGGAACTTTTCTCTGGATACTTTTCTATGTATATTGTGACAATTGTCTGAAGAATGCTTATTATGAAAATATGGAGCACTAACTCTATGCTTTAGTAATGACAGACCCTATTAGTTAGTCCAGTGTGACAGATCTAACAGATGTTGGAAGATACCTTGCCTAAGTGACTTGTGTTATGAGCATCTAATGGAGAAGGCATGGCCTCAGCTTTGGCTTTAGATGGCCCTGCAAAGCAGGAATGTATAGGGATGCTATGTCTTGTAACACAGTGTCTATCTTGAACAATAAGCAGGTTGTCCCCCCGCCCTTTGGTAGTAACAGCTACTTTAGGACAAAAACAGGCAGGCTTGTTTCATGTAGAAGACTTTAGTGACCGGAGCCCCAGATTCTCTGTGGTACACCCACTGCACCCAAAGTCATATACACTCTCCTCACATCTGCCATGACAATGAAGCCTCAGACAATCCATACAAGTGCTGACAGTTGGGTCATGAATATTTTGGAGCTTGCATGTCTCTTGTCACAAGTTTTGAGATTTAGTTTGTGTGAACAATGACAGCAAGTATTGTAAAACCTCATATCTTCTATCAATTGTTATATCAATTGACAATAAGTAAAATAATGGAATTTTAGTGTGCAACAACACAAAATGCAAAAAATGGAAAAGAATATAAATTCACCTGTTTAAATTTACACTCAAAATTTAAGGACGAATTTTTTGGTTTTTATGTAACTCTAAAAATGTTAAGTATGATATAGTAGAATATTACAGAAACACTAGCCAATCTTAAATTACTTGCATTATAGAGGTCATGGTTTTGTTGTGCTGAAGAATAATTAAATGAATTTTATTCAAGTCAACAGATTTTATCTTTATAACATATTGTACAGTATGTAAAAATATATGTATAAGCTTAGCTTTTTATTGATTAAAGTTGTCCTTTGACAATTTCATAAATGTGTGTAATGCATTCTGGATATTTTCCCCAGCTCTGTCTTCAGGCTAATCTCCTGTCAATTATCATCTTCTCTAAAAAATTTTTCTCCCTCAGTCTCATGCCTGTTTATTTATTTATTAATTTACTTTTGTTGTGTGTATGTGTGATCTACTCAGTTTAACCAAGATCATGCATCTAGAATTGTCCTTTGGAACTGTGTAGATTCACAAGTGAATAGACAATAGAAGAAAATGCCCTGCCCCCGGAATCTAACAATACTGAATCATAGAAAGAGGGCAGTGCCCTGTAAGTGCCTATTAACAGGCCTGGTCTTGTGCAGGCTCAGTGTCTTTATCATTACGATGGCTATCAGGGTCAGAAGACAGCATTCCACAGCCCTTTTCCCTATCCTTTGCCCCTTCATTTTCTTTAGGCTGTTTCTTTCCATAAGTTCTCCAAGCCTTAGAGGAGAACTTGTCTTGTTTAGGCCTGGACACTCAATCATTACTTTTTCTCAGCACCTTGAGCAACCACATGTCTCTTACTCACATCCATTTGCTTTGAAAGAGGCTTTTCTGATGAAGGCTGAGAGTAGCATTTGTCTATGGATATAAATACAGACATCCAGAATGCAGTTTGCTGCTAATAAGATGCCAGTAACTACTCACTCCTTAGGATTTGTGACTTCTTCAGCTGTGTGGTTTTGGTGGGGTTTACCTTACCAGGCATGGATTTCCTTTTTTGAAGTTGGCCTCATGCCTTGGTTGAGAACAGTTGGTACCTCGTAACATTTGTCTCATTGCACAAGTTGGTTGGCATTGTTTACCACTGGACTCAGATCTAGGTAAGACTGTTGATACCTTTCATTTTTAGCAGGCTGCATGCTGCCCTCCAACGTTGTAAAAACTAGCCAGAAGGGAAGAGGTTTATAATCAATTCCAATTTGATTTCTCTATAGCATGCAAATAAAGTGTGTGGTGTCTTTAGCAATATCATTTGGTTTTGGTGGACTACGAAGAAGTGTTGAAAATGCCTGTGTCTTTTGGGAACTACATGATCAATAACTCATCTGTAGGTATTCCAAGCATGGCACTGGGAATTTTATTTAATAACCCGTATTTCCCAGCACCTTTATTCAGTTATGCATGATATTTGTCCTTTAAACTTTTTTAAATTATATTTTTTAATTTAGTTAAAAGTCAGTAGGCCTCCATATGGTTTTTTTTTTTGTATACCATTGTATTTGGTTACCCACTTCTTTTCTCCTTTCTTCTTCTCATTTCCTAATCTCCATATATAACATTCCTAAATATAACCCTAGTAGCACAGACACTGAGAGAAACAATTAATAAATGGGACCTTCAGAAATGGAAAAGCTTCGGTAAAGCAAAGTACATAGTCAACAAGACAAAATGGCAGCCTACAGAGTGGGAAAACATCTTTACCAACCTCACATCAGACAGAGGTCTCATCTCCAAAATATACAAATAACTCAAGAAACTGGTCATCAAAAGAACAAATAATCCAATAAAAAAAAGGAGTACAGATCTAAAAGGAGAACGCTCAACAGAGGAATCTAAAATGGCAGAAAGACTCTTAAGGAAATGCTCAACATCCTAGCCACCAGAGAAATGCAAATCGAAACAACTCTGAGATTCCATCTTACACCTATAAGAATGGCTAAGACCCATAATCTACTTTTATTTTACATCTTTGCTGTCCCTCTTCCACATCCAATGGACCTTTTCTACTTATCTGGATTCAACAGTAACACAAGTTAAGTACAGAAAACTATAGATTCAAAGCTAAGATCCATGTATGGGATAGAATATGTAACTACTATCTTTCTGTGCCTGGGTTGCCTCCCTCAGTATAATATTTTACCATTCCATACTTTTACTAGAAGACAACAGTGCTCTTAACTGCTAACCCTGAGAAAATTATTTTTCTATGACATTGCCCAAATTGTTAGCATTTGATTGTTCATGGTTCTTTGTGTTTCTCCATTTCAGTAGTAATGTCTCATTAGTTTTATTTTTTGAGTATTCTTTAATTTTTTCTTAATTCTACTTCCTTTTATTTATACTTTAAAAGAACCCCAAATTTTAGATTTTGTAATCCTTATTTTCTAATTCTCAGCATTTATTTATGTTGATGTTTGTTGATTTCTTTTCCTGTTCTACTCTTAAGCTTTCAGTTAACACAGTGTTAAATTTGAGGATGATCTTACAATGAAAAGATTTCTACTTTATTTCATCAGATGAAAACTGAACCAATGTACATTATGATATTTTGTTGTTTTGTTTTACATATTCTTATGAATTTTACCTTAACTTTTAAAAATTACGGGAAGTATTTGTTTTCCTTGATTTCTGGTTTTCTAAAAATTCTAAATGTTTTTAGGGCAAAATTTTGATTACATAACTTCTGCTGCACAGTGTCTTGTACACATGAGTTTGACTGATAGTGCAGCTCTATTACATGCTTGACTTTCTTTTATATTCTTGAGGAAATTCCTTTTTATTTTTATTTTTCCATTAAAAAATTTACACCTCCTCCCCTCCTCCCATTCCCCTCCTGCTCCCCCACTCACCTCCTCCCTCTCCCTCCCTCCTTAAGAGAGGGCAGGATACCCTGCCCTGTGGGAAGTCCAAGGGCCTCCTATCTCCATCCAAGCTTAGGAAGCTGTGCATCCAAATAGCCTAGGGTCCCAAAATGCCAGTACATGCAGTAGAAACATGTCCCGGTGCCATTATCGATGTCTTCTCAGTCAGCCCCCATTGGCAGCCACATTCAGAGTCCAGTTTGATCACATGCTCATTTAGTCCCCGCCAACTGGATTTGGTGAGCTCCCATTAGAACAGTCACACTGTCTCAGTGGGTGGTCATACCCCTCGTGGTCCAGACTTCCTTGGCCATCTTTTCCCTCCTTCTGCTCTTCAACTTGACCTTGGGAGCTCAGTCCATTGCTCTGATGAGGGTCTTTGTCTCTATCTTCATCAGTCGCCAGACAAAGATTCTATGATGATATTCGAGATAATCATCAGCTTGATAGTGGGGCAAGGCCAGTTCAGGCACCCTCTCCTCTGCTGCCCAAGGACCTAGCTGGGGACATCCCCGTGGACACCTGGGATCCCCTCTAGAGCCGAGTCTCTTCCCAACCCTAAAATGATTCCCTTAATGTAGATATCTTCTTCCCTGCTCTTATATCTGCCCTTCCTCCATCTCTACCTTCCCACTCCCTCAAGCTTTTCCCAGTCTTTCCCTTCTCCCTTCTATCTCCCCCTCTCCCCTTTCCCCATCCGCACTCCTTTCCCCTACCCCTACCCCCCAAGCTCCCAACTTTTGCCCAGTGATCTTGTTTGCTTCTAACTTCCAGGATGATCTATTTATGTTTTTCTTTGGGTTCACCTTGTTATTTGGCTTCTTTAGGCTTGTGAACTGTAGGCTTAATGCCCTTTGTTATTTCTAGAGGCCACTCATAAGTGAGTACATACCAAAGAAATATAGCTTTTAGAATTTCCAATGCCCATCAAAATATGTCAATTTTTAGTTACTGATGAAAAATTAAATATAGTTAATAGCTTGCTTTTCACATTGAACAAACAAATACTTAAGATATTATTGATCTCAAAGTTAAGTAACAAGATTTAGGGACTTAGCTCATTTGGTAACGTGTTTCTCTAGCATGTACAAAGCCCTGTGTTGTATCCCCAGCATTGCATAAAACTGAACCTGATAATACATGCTTGCCAATATACTTTGGGTCATATATATTTCTCAATTTTAAGAGTAAAACAGGATGCTATTCACTATTTAGATTATTTTGTACATATTTTGTGAAAGATTTAATTATAACCCCCCCCAAAGGCTCTTAGTCTTTCCTCTAGCCCATTACATGCATTATTTAGAGAAAGCCTATTTTAAAAGCTTTTGTGTTGTTTTATAAAAGAGATTCAAAAGATTTACCTGGGCTTTTTCAAAAAGCTTGATGCGTTGGGCATTGTAATCATGGTTGCAAAGGATTCTGCACATTTAAAGTGCCTACTGTTTTTACTGTTCCTTTTATTATATATTTTCTATTCTCTTTGAAATGTGTGAAATAGCAGGAGATGGAATATTTAGTTTTTAGCATGGCTTGCCCAGGTTTGTTTGTTAGAATTACCTTTGGTTTAAATGACAATATTTTCCCTCAGTGATTCTTAGATTTTTTAATATGGCTTAGAAGGCTACTTTTTTTTTTTTTAAGTTGGCTGCAAAGCTTGATAAATTATAAACTAGAAGCTACTATAAGAAACAAACAAAACCGGACTCTCTGAATGGCAGACAATGAGGGCTGCTGAGAAGCCAAGGACAATGGCACTGGGTTTTGATCCTACTGCATGTACTGGCTTTGTGGGAGCCTAGCCTGTTTGGATGCTCACTTTCCTAGACCTGGATGGAGGGGGGAGGACCTTGGACTTCCCACAGGGCAGGGAACCCTGAATGCTCTTAGAACTGAAGAGGGAGGGGGAGGCGAGTAGGGAGTAGGGAGTAGGGGGAGGCGGAGGGAAAAGGGAGGCGGGGAGGAGGCGAAAATTTTTAATAGAAAAAAAAAAACAAACACAGACCTTGCCTATAAGTAACTCTCTAATTTTAATATCACACCACCTGCAAATGACTATTTTTTTATGTTTTGTGATTATCCATTCTTTTTTGTAGGTACAGTGTGAGAACAAATGAATCCAATTAATCTACTTAAAATATTCCTGCTCAAGTAATACATTATTTTCGAAAAATTAAGGTGCATAATGTATTTTGAAATTAGTTATGAAGTATACAGATAATATATCCTTCAAGGATTAGCTCTTTGGTTTTTCTTTTCTTAACTAGAATCTCTAATTGTGCAAGTAATCAAGATTCATTTATGAATGTATCAATATGTGCTAACATATCACATAATTTGCAAATTTATTTTGAATTTAAATAATGAGATCACTATTGACAGTATTAATTGGGTTTTTAATTACTCAAATTGAGCAGTAACTGGTTCCCTGGAGATTAGTAATTAGCTAAAGAAGAAAGAAATCAATATAAAAGTTCCTGAACAACTACAACAAAATGAAGGTATTTTCATCTGTACGTCTATAATTAAGAATCCTCTAAATCTGTTAGAGGTTTTATAAACCATGCCATTTAGTGTGAATCTTTGTGGCTTCAGAGGTCTAGTTAAGTTAATAACATTGTAAATATAAGCCAGACTTAGGATAAGGGAGGCATATTTCAAATGAAACCAAGAATTCAATTTTTGAATATTATTTGTTATATGTAAGAGAAAAAATTGTGAATATAAAATACAAAAGACATTTAAAGGAATTCTCTTCCACCGTAATGCATATTGGCCTCTCATGGCCACCAACTAGTCAATACTTACTTTGAACTCTAGAAGATGCATATGTTGCTTCTTTCTACCTTCTCAAGAACGGAAACCTATTTTCTGTTATAAGGAAGCCCCAAGTATTCCTGAGAAAAGGATTCTTTAATATTGCATGTAGAATTAAGAAGTTTATTCGTTGTCTTAGTTAGAATTTCTGTTGCTGTAATGAAGTACTATGCCCAAAAACAAGTTGTGAGGAAAGGGTTTATTTCACTTTACTGTCCCACATAGGAGTCCATTACTGAGGGAAGTCAGAGCAGGAACTCAAGAAGGAGTAGAAACTGAAGTAGAGTTTGTGGAGGAGTGCTGCTTGTTAGCTTGCTCCCCGTGGCTTGCTCACATTGTCTTCTGACAGCATTCAGGGTCACCAGCCCAAGGGTGACACCTCCCACTGTGAGCTGGTCTTTCCCACATCAAATATCAATCAAGAAAATGAGTCATAGACTTGGGGAGAGGGCAAATCTGGTTGGGGCATTTACTCACTTGATGTCAGCTCTTCCAAAATGAGGCTAGCTTGTATTAAGTTGACATAAAACTACCCTGCATATATAACTACACAATTCTGTGTTCCAGTTTGATAATTTTTTTCCTTAAAAGTTTGAAAACCTGAAAAAATAATTTTGACTGCAGTAACCACAGTAGATTTAAGATTTGAGTAGAAATGGAAAAGGTAATGGGGGTGGAGGAAACACTACTGTGAGAAGTATGGATCCATCCTTCTG
Source organism: Alexandromys fortis (assembly GCF_014885135.2). Lineage (NCBI taxonomy): Eukaryota > Metazoa > Chordata > Mammalia > Rodentia > Cricetidae > Alexandromys > Alexandromys fortis. Next base: position 887,589 of record NW_026068015.1, read on the forward strand.
AGCTACAGGGAGAGATGTCTAAGTGATATTCCAGTATTCTGTGGAGTGTTTAATAGGAATGTTAAAACTAAATTGATGACACATTTATTAGATAATGTAGCTTTTTTAAAAACAGTGTGTTTAGCATTTTGGAATCAGTCCTTCCCTTTAATGCAAAAGGTTATTTTTTTAAGATAAGTAATATAATAAATCTGATAGTTAATGGAATTAATCTTTCCATTGAAGATGAAACACCCTGTAGAAATTAAACAAATGCAGGAGACATATGAATTTTTGCTTTGATCAAGTTGTGAGATGGTAGGGTAATTCATATTGCCCAAGGCAGAAACCAGTATGTCCTTAGCATTGCTGGCTGCTTTATTTGAGAGCCAATACATTGACCTATGTGAAGTGTTTTTTAAGAGAAACACCTTGGTCATGCTACCTGACAGTTCCTCTTGCTGTCTACCAACTTTCCTTCCATGTGATACAATACTGAAATGTTCCCCAGTACCTAACAGCTGTTTTGATGCTTTGACTCTCAGATATTTGGATAAAATTCCCAAGGATGAGACAGTTAACACTACCAAGCCTCATGCATTCTTGTTCAGGATTTGCAATGCTTGCTAGTGTGATCCAGAAGATGAGATCATCACTACTCCTTACATGGACGTTAGTAACTGGTCTTGCTCATCACATAAGCACCATAGCTTTTCATTGGTGAAATTAGGTTTAAAAAAAAAAAAAAAGACTTAAGGGATGCTTAGGCAATGGGGCAGTAAGTACCACAGATTGAGGTGCAGTTCCTAAAACATTTGCTGCTGCAAGAACCATGCCGTACAACTGCAGCAAACACATGGAAAGTGTTTATAGGAAAGTGGTGGGGCTGTGATTAAAGGTTATTAAATGAACTGGATTATTTTATACAAATTTCCTTCTAGCACACAGGAGGTCATGGTGTGCTAATGGTTTGAAAACTATGCAAAAATGGCATACACTTTATAAATGCACTATTTATAAATTAAAAAAAAAATAGTATTACTATATTGTGGAAACCAAGTTTCAACCAGGATATTCTGTGTCACTGAGGTTTATTTTAACTTCAATTTTGTTCCAAAAACTAATTTACTATATAAAACCTGAACAGGTACCAAATAGTAATTCAATAATGGACTTGATAAAACAAGAGTATAACTAGATAGAAATGTAAGATAAATTATGTGAAATCTTCTCATTAGAATCCTAATCATTCTAATGAAAAAAGATTTAATGAGCAATAAGAAAATATAAAATAATATTGCTGCTCTAGGAAAAATTAGTGACACTTCTTAAACTGCTCATTTGTTGAAGAAAAACATCTGAAAGATGGAATTAAACCAAATAACGAGAGAATCTTTGCTTCCCTTTCAAAATGAATAAGATTGTAATAACAGGGCTTATAGAATCTGATTATGACAGAGTTCACAAGCTGGAGAGAAACCAAACTCAGACAGTGTAAAATCTAAATTATAATGTAATTGGAAATAGGCAGTAGAGTAGCTATGTATGGACATTTCAAAGAAATAGTTGTAGAAGGTTTACTGAAGTTGTATTTTGTATTAAGCAACACTTTTAGATCTTTGTGGTATCATTTACATTCAAAAGCATCAGTCATGTTTTTCCACAACCCTAGGTCAGCCCATTCTTAACTGTCCTCTGCCTTGTACGTTACACGTTCGTGAGCCACTCAGTTTTAGCTGTGATAGAACTAAAATCTGTACTTGACTTTGCATTAAGAATAAGAAATTCATTTGAAAATCATTTTTCAATTTTCTTCCAGATTTTTTGCAGCAAATCTATGTATTGTTTCTACTGTGCAGAAAAAGAGAGAAAGTGTCTCCAAGAAGGGAAGTGAACCAAAGCTAGGCAAACTCCAGATGAGAATCTCACAGTAGCTTATACACCCCTTTGCTATGCTGTGCTTACGTAGCAGATGACGCTGGGTTAAAGCACATTTAGGTACCTCATGCTTATGTCCCTGGTGGACTTTGGAAATTACCTTTTGACTGGATGGATCTCAGTAAACACTGAGGACTTGGGATCATTTAACACATAACTGTGATATCTCAAGTCTGCTAAAGAAAACTCATTTGACTGAACAGCTGAGACTTGTATAAGTAATTAAAGAAGCAATTTTAGTAAAAGAATTGGACCTCATTTAAAAAAATTGTGGTCTAAGTTATTATTATTACCTAAGTAATACATTATAAGTTTTCAGGAAATAGTTGCAATTAAATTCAGACATAAATTCTTGTCCTGACAAATTTATATGGAAGTCCCTTTAAGTAAGTATAATTTATTCTATATTAAAATATGTAAAACTTTTGAGATGTGGCTCAATCTTAAAATGCTTGGTTACTGGGCTCAAGACTGGGTTTGATTCAAAGCACTGAAAAACGTACATCCAGTTTCTGTCGTGTGTTTATTCACAGGCATCGTTTGAGATATATAAAGCAAAACAATCAACACTTAATGTTGAAACACATTTGAAAGTCCCTTTAGAGAATTTATTACAAGGTGTTTTGGATATTTGTCAGTTATCAACACTAGTGATACAAATAAAGTTGATATGCTTTCCTAGAGATAGGACTATAAGCCTATTTAAATTTTATTGTAGAAAATAGTATGGCACACTATAACTTAAATCAAACATTAGAATTATTAGCACATAAAATAAGAGATAAAAAAGAATAAAAAAATTATATTACACATTGCTAAGAAGTATGGCCAACCTGAGTAGCCCAAACTTAACATGAGTTTGTATCTTGTTGACATAAAATCTCGTGTAAGTCCACCAAATATTCAGCAAAGACTTTTGTTGTTCAGTGACTGAGAACTCACCCTTTTCCATTTTATCCATCTGTCATATGGACAGATCTCAACATGGACAGATATTATTGAAGGTCTGTATGGAATGTTTAAAAGGCCCAAGACCAATTACATTTCCAATGTTACTCCTCTAAAGTTTGTAATACAGATGAATTTTCTATGTGGGATCATTGCAAAAAAGAGCTGCAGTCATATGACGTGATCACATAAATACACTTTGAGCAACTTGCTGCATTTCTTGAAATCAGTGATGCAAATTGCTTTGCGTAAGATTAATAGTGATACATATTTGAATATATGAGAATATATCACAGAATTGAGGAGCTGTTTACTTGGTGACATCAGGAATAGTGGTGACTAAGGGAAGATTTGTGTATCCAAATGTGGATCATGTGACATGGTATAAGAAATGGGTGACAGTCTCAGAATTATAATGAAGGTGTCAGTATTATAATATCCACTTTGCATTGCTATTAAAGTACTTATCAAGAAGGAAGGGAAAATTTTGAGGCAATTATTTGATATAGCCAAAGTATGAAAAAGATGAAATGGATTCTTTTTTTTTAGAGAAATCAAAACAAAACAAATAAAAATTCTAACAGTAATTTTGAAAACTTAGTATGTAGTATTTAAAATATATAATGAATGATATTAGTAACTATTTATATATTAAAAACTACACATTGCCACCAGTGTCTTCATAGGTATTTGCCTGTTTATTATTCATGGACAGATCCATATTTAACTTCAATTAAAATTGCTCTTATGTACAGAATCCATCAAATTATTTAACTCCACAGCTATTCTAACTAGTCATTCCACTATTTTGTTGCTGAATCCCTTTGAATCATATTCCTGATAATATTTCAACTCATTTCAGATTTTCATTAACCTAGATCTAGCCTTCCCATGAAGAGTGGTCATTGCCCAATGCCCATATGTCACAACTGACAACTGTTCCCAGCATTCCGGTTCTAGGTGAAACTTACCAGAAGTGCTAAGGGTACACATCTATTATAATAAACACCCAGTCCATTAAAGCTGTGAGGTATGGTGCTTCCTCTACATGGTCTGGATGAGAGCACAGTCAACCAGGGAGGGAAGGGAGTAGAAGGCAAGGGAAGGGCAGAGTTTAATGTTCACATGCGTTTTCCCAGCCCAGAAACAGTCAAAGATGACCCAGAAATATTGACCAAGCCAGTATGACACTCTTCAACAAATGCACAGAAGGAAAGGAACAAACAATGGTTAAAGTGCCACATGCATATAAGGACATTGGGAGAGTGTGACTCTGGGTGACATAACACCACCTGCCCTCATTTGTGGCACCAGGTCTTCAGGATACCCACTCTTGCCAAAGTAGGTAGGGTGATTTTCCAAAATGAGTGCCTGAGTATGTCACTTTCCCGTGATCCTAAACTCATTTGCTGACTAACAGCCATTCCCTGAGGTTGGCTGCCTGTCTATCTCCTGCATCGCTAGGCCTCACTGGGCTCAAGCCATCTGGCCCTCCTCTCTGCTTACTTGCTTATATGTCAGGTACACTTTAAATAATTTGCACCTGCTGTTTTCTAAGTTTGGATGGTGTCCCTCCCAGCTGTGCCATAATTCTTTCTTATTCTTTGTACAGCCCAAATGACAACTTTACAGAGGTCACCTATCTCAGAGAAGCACTGTATGAACTTGCTTCTCAGAACAAGCATTACTATTTTTAATAATGCTAAGAGCTATGGTTGCTGAAATCATCTTACTTGTTTGTTGTTTATTATCTAAGCCATTTTCATTTGGTCTTTGGCTCTTCACACCAGGTAATCCTTCAAAAGGTGCTGCTTATTAAGGGAGCACTTTTACTTTCATTACTAGAATTAGTGTTCAATCTTTGGAACAAGACATGAGGATAACCAGGGATATTTCATTTCAGAAATCAAGCATATCTTGGTTATTTAAAAATCATACTGTCTTTGATTGTAAAAATAGCTAGCTATATGGATCTTAGGGTGGGAAGGGCATTCTTGACTCGCCCTTCATGGGGTGTGACACATGAGAGGATCTGGGTGTGGTACCATAAATCAACTTAGAGTTGTGAAATCATCTGTGTAGGCAGAGCCAGTCACATCATACGATGTATCCCTATCAAGCTGAATATTGAGGAAGCATAAATGCTCTTCTTTTCATAGTGACGCTGTGTGACATTTTAACCAACTCAATGTCACAAGGCAGTGTTTCCTGACAATAATGGAGACCTCCTTGGAATCTATCCTAATTCTGCCCTGCACATTTCTTTCTTGACAGTTTTTAGCTGTACCATTTATCTACAACAAATCGTATCTGCAATTTCCATTGGTTTTCATGGGTTTTGTGAGTGCTTCAAGGGGCTTACAGTGCCTGCGTGGTTTTGTAAACACAGCAGAGTTGATGGTAACATTGTGAAAGCTGTTAAAATATAATACTCTTGGTTAGAACTGAGCTCTGCAGTTTATCTAACTCTTGCTAGCCTACAATAACAGGCATTCCTTGCCATTTGAAAGCTTTTTGCATGGTAGACTTGGATAGGCAGTAGAGTGTTAGGGAGCTCAAGTTTTTGTTGTTTTCAATTTTACATAGCTGATTTAGTGGCTGGGTCAGTCTTACACATTACATTTATAAAACCCATCATTTGATATCAAGGTTGTCAGAGTAAATATCATTTTAGAAATGCTTTATTCCTCTTATGGAAATAGCATGATAAACTGTGTATGAGAGTAGTAAGCTGTTCACTGAACTGAATCCATCATCTTCCAGTATTCTGTGTGAGAAGATTGGCCTAGATTCACTCTTGCACCTTAGTACAGAAAGCTGTCTATACTTGCATATTTCCAATGTCTACAGTGACTCCTGTCTTTATTCATATGCAATTGATTTGTTTTAACGGTAATGTTATAATCACGAACTTGGCAAAGACACAAGTGATGTTCTGTTTGGCAGACCCCAGTTCAGCTAATGGAATTTTAAAAAGTTGGAATTTTTTTGTAATTTTAGTACCATACAAACTAGAAATAATGAAAGTTGAAGGTAAAGCTTTAAAAAGAAAAATCAATTCACACTTCAGAAGTTCAAAGGCAGCTTAATTGGAATAAGTATAGCCATTAAGAATACTTCAAAATCTTTATTACATGAGTACTTTTCCCAAATAGTATTTTTTTTGTTAAAATATCTTATAGTTTTTAAATTATGAGGTTCTAAAAGGTAATCTAATGTTCTTCACTAAAGCAGTTTTAGAATGGAGTGCTTCAACTGCAGATAATTAAATAAAGTATTATTTTCATATCATATTGTAAATTAACTATTATTTTGTTAATGAGACATTTTGTATATACAATAGTAATATTATAGAGATTTTAAAGATGCAAGAACAATGTTCTCAGATTTAGGACAGAGAAAGAACATCATGTGCTTTCTTAGACATTTCTAGAAGCAATAGTGTATTGTCCCTATGTGAACTGATTTATTTAACATTGGCCAGTGGGTGGTCTTCTGTTTCTACAGACCCAGCACATACGAAACTCCAGGAGATGTTTTTGAACCAAACATTGTGACTTTCCCTTTATAATAATAAAACAATTTCCATCACTGTTTTAATGATAGAGAAAGTCTTGTCATATAATTATGTAGATATGGTTTTATATTTAATTTTTGGTATTTAGAGCATCTACTCAGTATAATTGAAATATATATAATATATATATATATTATATATTTTCTGGAATGGACTAATATATCTCTTTAAAGTTTCTATGAATCAGTTTGTAAAAGGTATATTAAGATTATTTTGGAGAGTTTTTAAATAACAAGGGACTTATTATTACCGAGCATTCTGTTGTCACCAGCCTTTGACGTGTGTGTGTGTGTGTGTGTGTGTGTGTAAAATGAATATTTCATGGAAATATCCTGTTGGGAGCAGTACAATGACTAGTGATTAACTGGATTGGTTATTGGCAAAGAGTTGACAAGGCCACAGAACAGAATCTAGTGATGTCCATGTACTGTGACTGTTACTGTATTACTAATATACAAATAAGGATGATATTTAGAAGAAATGATTTCATTAAATGCTTAACAACACTTGTCTCAAATGTTTTAGTTGTTTTTTGATTATTTTCTTCATAAGCACCTCCATCATCAGCCAGTTAGCAAGCAAGTGATGGATAAATTTATTGCAAGGGGTGCTTCTCTCTTTGGAATTACTGTTGTTTTGCCAGCCAGAGTGAACTGATGTCAGGTTCAAAATATGGGAGACATGGCAGTAACATCAAGCCTACTATGGGAGACATGGTGGTAATATCGAGCCTACTATGTCATGAAAACACAACACCTGGAATCACTTTAGCTTTCCTTCATGTTTTAAATGGCAACATAAAAAGCAAACCACTGGATTTTGAAAATAAGAGAATAATTAAACTGAATTTTGAACTTTGCCAATTATTTGTTATAATTAAAGTTGTTTGTTTTATTTTATTACTTAACAATAAAATTACTCTTTATTAGTTGTTCCATACATAATAAAACTGGCATGACGAGAGTTTAAATTTTAAAGATGGAGAAATTCAGATATTGCTTATAATTCACCTAAAATTAATTTTAATTTTTACTAACAAATATTCTTCCCTTACTGTTCTTCACATATCTCTTCCCATTTTTTCCTCTTGTTCTCTCCATCTTACTTCATTTGCTCTTATTAACATAACACACACACACATGCACACACACACACAATTCACTGCTGCCTGTATGTGATGTGCATGGGTTTAGGATCACCTACTAGAACAACAGTAAACTTTCAGATTCTGGTCTCCTGAAAACGAACCCATTTTCCCTTCCCTGTGAACCATCAATTGCCAGTAGCTCCTCAAGTAAAAGTGGGGTTTCATGAGTCCTACTTATTCATGTACTAATTTTAGCTGGCCTGATCTTGTGGAAGACTTGTGTATGCATTCAAAGCACTGTGAAGTCATGAGAGCAATGGGTGCTGCCAAATAATATTTTGTTGTAGATATTTACTACCTCTGACTCTTACAGTATTTCTGCCTTTTTTCTACAGTGATCTCTGTGCTGAGTAGGTATGATCTAGATGTCCCACTTAGAGTTGAGGCATCAATGGTCTCTTACTCTATATATACTGGTCATTTGTAGGCATCTATATATGATCACCATCAACTGCATAAAGAAGATTCTCTGAATAGGGTTGAAAGATGCACTAATATGAGGATATAAAGACAACCTAAGGGGAAGTTTGATACTATGTCAATTTAGCCAAATAATAGTATTAGGTTCTCCCATATATGCTGTGACCTACAGAGTAAATGATTTGGGGCAAAGGGAATAGTACTAATCATGAGTTCTGTCTTTTGGAACAGGGTCTAAATTTAGTCAAAAAGTGACTGGTTACTCCTATAGTATTTTTCTTTTTTTATTGATTTTATTGAGCTATACATTATTCTCTGCTCCCCTTCTTTCCTCTTCCCTCCCCTTCAACCCACTCCTATGGTCCCCATTGTACCAATTTACTCATGAGATCTTGTCTTTTTATACTTTCCTTGTAGACTAGATCCATGTATGTCTCTCTTAGGGTCTTCGTCTAGGTTCTCTGGGATTGTGATTTGTAGATTAGATTTCTTTGCTTTATGTCTAAAAACCCCTTATGAGTGAGTCTATATTATATTTGTCTTTTTGGGTGTGGGTTACCTCATTCAACATATTTTCTAGATCCATATATTTCCCTACAAATTTCAAGATGTCATTATTTTTTCTGCTGTGTAGTACTCCATTCTGTAATTGTAACACATTTTTCTTATCCATTCTTTGGTCTAAGAACATTTAGGTTGTTTCCAGTTTCTGGATATAACAAACAATGCTGCTATGAACATAGTTGAGCACATGACCTCCTGAAATTAAAAAGCTTCTGTAAAGTAAAGGACACAGTCAACAAGACAAAATGGCAGCCTACAAAATGGAAAAGATCTTCACTAGCACCATATTGGGCTGATCTCCAAAATATACAAAGAACTCAAGAAATTTGTCATCAAAAGAACACAAAATCCAAAAATATGGAGTACAGACCTAAATAGAGAACTCTCAACAGAAGAATCTAAAATGGCTGAAAGACACTTAAGGAAATGTTATATGTCTTTAGTCATCAGAAAGATGCAAATCAAAACAACTCTGAGATTCCATCTTACACCAGTAAGAATGTCCAAGATTAAAAACACTGATCATACCTTATGATGGAGAGGTTGTGGGGCAAAGGGAACACTCTTGCATTGCTGGTGGGAGTGCAAGCTGGTACAGCTCCTTTGAATATCAGTATGGTGATTTTTCAGAAAATGAGGAAACAATCTTCCTCAAGAACTAGTAATACTACTTTTGGATATATACCCAAAGGATGTTCAATTGTACCACTCCTAAAGTATTTATGCCACTATAGCACTAGTATGAATATTTTGATAGACCAGTCATTATTATTATAACTTGCAGGATTCTTATAAATTCTTTTCTCTCCCAGTAGTAAAACTAGCACCAGCACTATGAAAATTGATCAATAAAAATGAAACTTTTCATTTGGTAGGTCTAGATTATTCCTTGATCTTTGATTCAAGAATGTAGTGTCTTCATCAATAGGGTTTTTACTATAAAGTCCTCAAGGTAATAAAAAAACAACGACAGTAGCCTGTAATAGTTTTGGAGAGTCTAAAGATCCAACTGACCAAAACTCAATAGGAGTTAAGCCATACTTCCCACTGAACTTTCCTTTGATAGTCTTTGGTGGCTATGAGAGGAAACTGTTTCCATGTTACAGGTTACCTCCATTTAATCTTTATACGTTTTTAACTTTTCAAGTTTTTTATGTGCATGTATGTCTGCTTACGTCATGTATGTCTGATATCTAGGGAGGTCTTAAAATGATGTTTGATTCCCTGGAACTTGAGTTGAAAATGGTTGTGAGTGACTATATGAGTGCTTGGAATGAAACCTGGTTCTCTGCTAGAGCATTAAATGCTCTTTACTGCTGAGTGATCACTCCAGTCCCAGTTTAACTCTTTTCATATATCCATGTATAAGTATTTTAGAAATATTCTACAGTTTTAGGATTCTAATTGTACTTTTCAAAGGATAACACTACCTATTCTTTCTTGTTCTCACTCCTCTACTCCTCTACCCTGTCTTCTCATTCCCCATCTTTTTGAACCCTATTTTTTTTATTATTCCCCTTCTCCTCTTCATACCATCTTTGTTTTAGGCACTGTTCCTTATAATCTGCCCTCTATTCATGGTCCCCACCAAACATACATGCATACTCCAATTCAAACACACATATTCAAAGTTTTGTGTTTAGTCATCAAATATGAGAGAGAACATCCAGTGATTTTCTTTCTAGGTCAGAGTTACCTCATTCAGGCTGATTGTTTCCATCTCTCCAATTATCTGTGAATTTAATAATTTCATTTTTAAAAGCTGAATAATATTCTAATATATCTATATACATTATACACATTAATATATGTCTACTCACATATCAGTTCATATATATCTAGGCTGTTTTTATTTTCTGATTATTGTGAATAAATCAGCAGTGCATACACATAATCTAGTATTTCTTCAGTAGCATCAGTAGGATATAAAGTTATATGGGTATATTCCCCAAAGTGTTCTATAGCTGTATCATATGGTAGATCTACCTCTAGTTCTTTGAGAAATCATCATTCTGTTTTCAATTGTGGCTATATCAGCCTGCTCTCCTACCAAGAGTGGGTATTACCCTTTTCTTATGTGCAAGCTGGAATTTGTTCTTCTAGGGGATTTTTTTGTTTGTTTGTTTTTAATAACGGTCATTTTGAGGCTATAAAGAAAGTATCTCAAAGTTATTCTCATTTTCATTTCTTTGATGGATAAAATGTTGAATATTTAAAACATGTTTCTCAGACATTTGTATTTCTCCTTTTGAAAACTATTTAATTCTGCACTCGGATTTTAATTGGGTTATTTTATTGGTGTTATCATTTAGTTCTTTGTATATTATACAAAGATATATACTGATTCATAATCAGATATATAGTTGGAAATGATTTTTCCCCATTCTGTACTTTGTTTCTTCACTAAAAAATATAAAGCATCTCAATAAAAAACTTCCAAAGCAAATTCAAAAACTTATCCATGAAATCATCCCATTACAATAAACTCATCTTAATCTCAGCGATGCACATGCATAAATCAATACATGTAATTGACTCTATGACTACATTCTAGAACAGAATCTATCCAAATATCTCTTTAAATGCAGAAAAGACCTAAGACAAAAATCAAAAATCGCATCATCATAAAACGCCTGGAGAATCTAGGGATATAAAACACATAACCCAACATTATAAAGGCAATATACAGGAAGCCCATAGTCACGTTAGAGGAAATACTTGAAACATTTTCATTAAAATAGGGAAAAAGACAAAGTGTTCTCTTTTTCCATTCTTATTAAATATCATGCTGGACATCTTAGACAGACCAATAAAATAAGTGAAATGAAATAAAATGATACAAACAAAAAAGGAGAAAGTCAAAATATCCTTTTTTGCAGATGATATGTAAAAGACCACAAAGATCCTACCAGAGTCCTCCCTCAGCTGATGAACACATTCAGTAAAGTAGAAGGATTCAAAATTAACACATTAAAAATCAGTAGCCTTCCTAAATATCAAGATCTTGTACACCGAGAAGGAACCAATCCCATAAATTTCAGTCTAAAAATAACTCAGAATAAATCTAAGGAGATGAAAGTGTTTTACAGTGGAAAGATTAAGATAATGAAGAAAGAAACTATAGAAGGCACCAGAGGATGCAATGGGCCCTCATGCTCTTGAATTGGTAGGGTTAATATTGAGAAAATGGCCATTCAAATGGTAGTAATCTGCAGCTTTAATGCAACCTCCATCATACTTCTAACATAATTCTTCATAGAACCTAAAAAAACCCCACATCAAATCTATTTAGAAAGACAAATGACCCAGGTTATCTAAAATCATGTTGAACAATAAAATAATCATACTGAAAAACAAAATGGTATGGTGGTATCATAATCCCAAATTTCAATTTGTACTACAGAGTCACAGTTATAAAACCATTATGGTACTGGCATAAGAACAGACACATTGGTCAGCAGAATAGAATTGAGGATCCACACATAAACTCATATTCTACAGCCACTTAAGTTTTGAAAAGAAGCCAACAAAACACATTGAAGAAAAGACAACGTCTTGAACAAATGGTCCTTGTCAAATTTGATAGATAAATGTAAGAGAATGAAATTAGACCCCATCTCTCATTCTATACAAGACTCAACTCCAAATAGAAAAGCACTTTATATATTTTGGAGATCAGACCTTTGTCTGTTGCGGGGTTGGTGAAGATCTTCTCCCAGTCAGTAGGTTGCCTTTTTGTCTTAGTGATAGTGTCCTTTGCTTTACAGAAGCTTCTCAGCTTTAGTAGGTCCCATTTATTCAATGTTGTCTTTAGTGTCTGTGCTGCTGGGGATATACTTAAGAAGCGATCTCCTGTGCCCATTTGTTGTAGGGTACTTCCCACTTTCTCTTCTATCAGGTTCAGTGTGTTCGGACTGATATTGAGGTCTTTGATCCATTTGGACTTGAGTTTTGTGCAAGGTGATAGATATGGGTCTAATTTCA
>NW_026068015.1:901968-905176 GCF_014885135.2 Alexandromys fortis
AAAAAAAAAGAAAAGCACTTTAACCATAGACATGATAACCTGAACCGTTTTGAGGAGAAAGTAAAATATGCTAGAACTCATTGGCACAGGAAACGATTTGTTGAACAGGTTAAACAGGTTAAGGTCCCTGAAAGTACAAGTATTATGCCCAACAATTGATAAATAGGTCTTCCTGTCACTAAAAAGCTTCTGTGTAGAGAATACCAACATCCTGGGACAGTTTTAAACAACTGACTAACATCTAAAGCAAGCCATTATGTCTCCCAGAATCTGGTTTCATAGGTTTACCAGGCATTCATATCAAGTTTTATCGTTTTCCTTGTTCTTACACTTTACAGATGCCCAGTTTTTATTATGCTTGATATTTGAAAAATATTTATATCTGTATTTTAGGACTTACTAACCACTGTATTAATAAGTGAAAGGAAGCATCTCTTAAATTTGAAGGTGTTAGTTTTTGATGAGTTTTTATCTAATCATTTGAATTTTCTGCATATTCCAAAAATTATAGACCTGTTTGTGACCATTGCTTAAGACTTGCATTTTATGATTGAACTCTACTTTGTATGTGCCCTTTTGTCTTTTAAAAGATGTTCTATGCTAGCTTTTATTTTTATGTAATAATGTAGAGCTATCACATAAAATGACTCTTTTTTGTTGCAATTCCTATTATAACACAATAATGTTCCTGTTATTAATATGTATAGAGCTCTGTATCAACATTATTAAATATTTATGTTTTCTCATTATTTCTTTATTATTTAGCATTTATACCCTACAGGAGTTGAGGGAGTGTTTCTGCTTAGTCATCATATAGTTTTTGTCATGGTGCATTCTGGATTATTTATTTATTTATTTATTTATTTATTTATTTATTTATTAAAGATTTCTGTTTCTTCCCCACCGCCGCCTCCCCTTTCCCTCCCCTTACCCCAATCAACTTCCCCTCCCTCATCAGCCCAAAGGGCAATCAGGGTTCTCTGCCCTGTGGGAAGTCCAAGGACCACCCACCTCCATCCAGGTGTAGTAAGGTGAGCATCCAAACTGCCTCGAGCAAGGAACTCAGGACCACGAGGGGTACACCCACAGACTGAGACAATGGGGATGTTCTATCAGGAACTCACCAAGGCCAGCTGGCCTGGGTCTGAAAAAGCCGGGGTTAAAACCTGTCTTGCTGAACATAGCGGACAAGGAGGACTACTGAGACCTCAAGAACAATGGCAATGGGTTTCTGATCCTACTGCACCTATTGGTTTTGGATTGGTTTAGGCATTCTGGATTTTTTTGTTGCTGTTGTTGCTCTTTCTTTTTTAATCAGGTGTATGAAGCACACAGTTGTATTCTTTTACATTTGAGATACAATCATTAATTAGCATTAATTGAATGTTGAATTTCTTTCTTCTCCAATATTGCATATGACACCCATTGATACTGAGAAGCCCTCCCTGTTCCTTTATAGAATGTTTTGTGACCCTGCTTCCCTGCCTGTCCAGAACAATGCAGATCTTATTTATGGTAGTAAATGTGCAATACGAAACCAAACCAAACCAAAACACGAATGTGTTATTTATTAAAATCTCCATACAATGGAAAATAAGGGTTTCCCCACACTAATATTATGGTTTAAATTTAAAATGCCCCCAAGGTCTTGACCTCAATCCTATGACACCATTAAGAAGTAGATTTTAGGGAACCTATAGCAAACATTTAGATGACTAGAAACGCGCCTTTAAGTGAATATTCACATATTCTCTTTCCCTCACTCCCTCCTCCTTGCTTCTCCCATTTTTGAGTTGCCTGAGTCAAGCAGCTTTACTACATTTTATACTTCTCAGCATGGACTGCTCCTTCATTACAGTCCTACAAAACATCAAAACAATCCTTCTAGCCATTCAAACTCCAGAGTTTTCTGGAACCATAAGAAAACATACACAAACCTTTGCTCCTTCTGAGGTGAATGTATCAGGCATCTTGCTACACTGATGGAAAATTGACCCCAAATATTTTTTCTTTTTATTTTTGATTTTTAGTGTCTTTTACGTTTATCATATTGTCTTTTGCCTTCAATTATTATGAGCTCATGATGGTTGACATACTCCAATTGCTCCATGAAGCCATACTGGTTATTGTTTTGTTGATCCTCAAACTGTCACAGATTAGTTTTGTGAAGTCATTCTATTTGCATTCTTTGACTACCTTTTAAGGAAATTCTTGACCTTTAAATTTGTTTTTATTTACTATTATTATTACTTATGGCAGAATCTGTGAACATGGTGTCTGAATGGAGATGTTCTTAACAGAAGGGAGGAATGCTACATAAACCATGCCCTAGAAGCTCAAAATATGTAAAGTGTTCTTTCTTAAATTATTTTAAATAATTAAAAATATTTGAAAATTATTTTTAAAAGCTCTATGCTAGAAATAAATTCCTTTTACTCTTTTTAATATATTGCTGGCTATTTATTTGACTAGGGTCTTATAAAAATACCACAGACATATGATTGATAATGATTTTTCCCATTATATAGGCTGCCATTATGCTTGGATAGTGGTGGCCATTCCAGTGTATCAATATGGGTCTCTTGGGGTTGGAGAGATGGCTCAGAGGTTAAGAGATTGCCTGCTCTTCCAAAGGTTCTGAGTTCAATTTCCAGCAACCACATGGTGGCTCACAACCATCTGTAATGAGATCTGGTGCCCTCTTCTAGCCTGCAGCATACATGCAGACAGAACATTGTATACATAATAAACAAATCTAAAAAAAAGTATGGGTCTCTTTGCATTGTTTCACATGCAGCTATTCATCTTGACCAGGACCATGTATTGAAGATGTTGTCCTTTCTTGAGTGTGTATTTTTAGTTTCTATGTAAAATAATTAGGTATCTATAAGCATGTGAAATTATGTATGGGCCTTGAATTAACTTGCACTGATCAATGTGTTTGATTTGACTATCCTAGCCTTTTTTTCTGTTTTTATGTGAGTTTCCATATGAACTTGAAGATTGTTTTCTCAATATCTGTGAAGAATTATATCAGAATTTTGAATAGGACAGTGTTAACCTGTAGATAGTGTTAGTAACTAGAATGGGAATATTAAACAGGGTGGGTTATGTTAAGATCTTATGAAAAGCCATATAGAAATATATGTGAAAATCCATTTAGACATCTACTAAAGAAGCTTCCTAAGATGCCTCTGTGTGTGTGTAT
>NW_026068015.1:905728-925008 GCF_014885135.2 Alexandromys fortis
GGGAAATGGGGAGGAGGCGGAAATTTTGTTTCCAACAACTAAAAAAAAATAAAGAGAAAAAAAAATCTTGGAATTCTAATTAAATTTCAAAAACTGAGGCAAAGGTTACAAAAAATACTTTCGTAAAAGAGCAACAGTTACACCTATTATTAAATTTTCTAGTTACCCAAATATTTATTTATTAAAATATCTAGTTATTTATTATATTCTGTAATGCTTGTACTATGAATACAATTTCTTGACTTAAAAAAAACAAAACAAAACATGGAATTATTGACCTGGTGCCCAGATAAGAAGCTTTACCCCTTACTGACTAGCCTTTATGGTGATAGAAGACACACTTTGCACGCTACTGAAAGAGAAAAGTAATCATCAATTTTATCTAACTACAAACCCTGCCTGCTATCTACAACAGTGACCTGTTTGCAAGAAAGTTGTGTAATTAGTGACACAAATATTGTCAGCTAGACAACCTCTTTTAAAAATTGGTTCTAAAGTATGAAGATTTCTCTAATGTCTTTACACATAAAATAGAGGATTTTTTCTTATTTCAAAAACTGTGATTAGGTCCTTGCTTAATGACTGATTTCTTCTCCTGTCTCACATACTGTACAAGAAGCTCTCACAGGAAGCACGCTACCTTTCTGCATTCCTTTCAGAGCTTTGCTAAACATGTTTGCTGAAGTTATGTGACATACAGAACAATAATGTAAGATGAAGACTTCTATGTTTTTAGTTGTAGCAGGTATGGATAACTAAGAGGAGTAAGTAGTAGGAAAAGTTAGACATATTAGAAAATTCTGAAAGCATTTCATAGGACTGGTAGATTCAGAAGTCATGAAAGTCAATTTCAGATTTGCTGAGTGTTTTGTTTCATGGCTACTGTATGTGGCTATTCTCTTATTCTTGCATTCTTATTCTATCTCCTCTGTGCTTTCTGTCATTTATCAGGTTTACTTTTCTTTCAGGATGTTCTAAATCATTTGGGATCCTGTGACCTCGATGAAGATGATCTGATGCTTGATTTAGAATTTTTAGAGGAACAGAATCTTCAACCCCCAGGTAAGAGTTGATTAAATACCGACACTAATATGACCCCAATAAATGTCTACAAGAATTTGACCCCAGTTTAATCAATTTGCTTTAATTGCTGCAGCTTTCACTGTAAGCTAGACACTCTTTGGAACATGGCCAGTCTTCTCTTTCTCCTTTCATCATCTATGTGCAAGGAGCAAGCTAGGTACGCTGCATACTTTAGCTTCTTATACTGGATGACTTTAAAGTCAGTTGTAGAAACATGAATGCAGCTAGAAGTCATTATGAAATGAAACAGAACACAAAAATCATTTCAAAAGAAGATATGCTCAAATTAAATACCTACCAATTTAAAACATCAGTATCTTATGTTTGAAGGGGTAACCATGCAATGGTTTCCGCTTCACTTTTCATGGTTTACTTTTAATCAAATGTAACTATTGGTTATCTAGATTTGTTATTCTAAATTTTAGTCACAATACCTTAACAACAGAGATTAATGCTGATACTGCAAGGCTGATCCGAGAACTTAGAGTGACAAATAACACCCATTGATAGTCCTAGATACACCTCAAACACACGTATGCAGTTACAATGAGTAATAGCTAAACTCATATCACATAAGCTAAGAAAACCCATCCACCTCATTTGTAATAGTTTGAATTCGTGTCAGATTTAAAATAGTATATCTCTAAATTCAAAAAAATTTTTCATTCAAAATACTTTATATGGCCTAACTATTTCGGATTTAGGTATTTGACAGCACAGATTATATTATCTTATTTTACCTCTTACACTATTACTTGTACGTTAAAAGTCGACAATGTTAAGTCATAAAGCCTGAGTCTACAGGGTCCTTTTGGGAATATTGCCCTTTTGGTGCATCATGTTACTACGTCGACCTTGCATGAATTCTATTCTCTGCTAATTCTCAGGCTTATTTTGAGATGTTTGGTCCATACTAAATATTTATAATCAGTTAATATATTGCAACTTGAAAAGCAAACCATAATGATGTTTTCATTTTCTTGTACCTCCTTTTAGTTTGCCATTGTATATCAATTTGGGATTTTTTTTAAACATTCTGCCTTCAGTTGTTTTCACAGCTGTCCTTTTCTAATGAAGACTTATTATTTTTATGAACATAACTCCAAATTTCTGTCCCTCATATGTTTTTACCTTAACAGTTAGACATTAGGAGAAAATAGTAAGACGTGTCCCTTTGGAAGGAGTTTTTAAAAGGAGAATTAATCAACATCTAGCAAATATTTAAGTTTCTATAGATAAATATGTAATATACTGTAGCATATTTACCAGTAGATCAAACTATCTAATCTCTATTAGATAGAGACTGTGAGACTGGAGAACTATAAAATAATACTCTCTACATATTACTCATTTAAATGTTTACAATTACAAAATGTTTAAACACTTCAAATTTTTCACAATAAGACTCATATTTTGTATTCAATAGTGCAAAAATTATAACTAAAAGCAATAAAGAAAACATTCATATATACTTTTGTATGGTTATAGGGTAAATTGTTTATAGTGGATGGTACAGATATGGAATAGACAGTATATCTAACCCCTAGATCAATCCATAGCATCAGTATATATAAAAAGAGGATAGTCTGTCCCTCATCATGCAATTCTGAGAGAAGTACAGTGCCAACCCTGAAGTATTGCTTTTCTCTCTCTTCCCTTAATCTAATCCCACATATACATATGGGATACCTCTGAGATAATGAGAGAAATTTCTATTTATAGGTTTTAAATTCTGCGTTATAAAGTCATAATTTTAAATGTATTTCTTTTTCTGTAATGAGAAATCATAAATAAACTTAATTTGGTACTTTTTGAAATGAGTTTGAACAATGATTTTTGTAAGAAGTATTAGAAAGAGAAGATAATAAACACTAAGTGACAAGGTACAATTGCCAATAGGAAGCCAAAAGTAAGGCACAGAGAATTCTTCAGTGTGCATGGTCGGGTTTCTTCTGTGGGTGGTCAGGATGGTGGAAGGGCAAAGGTGACAATTGTAGTATAAAACAGCTAAATATAATGTGGCACCCTCATAGGAGCATTTGTTTAAAATTATATATATATTCTTTATAAAAAGTTAGGGCTTTGGATGTCTTCATTTTGAATACATGATGAATTTTACCAAGATAAATAAGTTTAATTCAGTTTATTTGCAATGTTTATGTTGTTATATATCACTGAAATAAATGTTCAAAAATTGAAGTCATTCTGAATTAATGAGAGAGAAGAGAATTTAACTGAGTCTTACATAATTATAGTCCATTTTGTTGATTTTTATAAAATTCTAATTTAGTTTGAATTTTATGCAATATTTTATAGAGATGTGTGTGACTGAATGTTTACATCAGTTACTTGTTTGATCCACAAATATGAAGAAGGGAACATATTAAGCTGATAAATTGTTTAATTATCAACACAGAATAATGAGTACCGTGAGTGAGGGAGTCATAGACTTATAGGGATTTGGGATTAAAACTTCCCAAATCATATTCTTTTCTCTATTTTATGTTTACTGGAATATTTATGAAATAATTGAATGTAGAGACGACAAGTCCAGTTCTGTTTGGTGCCAGTTTTGGGGAAGAGCAGTTATGTTAGACAGCCAGCCATGGTGAACAACACTGACTTCAAATCTAAACAAAGATATAGCTGCCTGTATGTGCTCTGGGAAAACATTAACCTTTGAATAATTATTTTCCCCTATAAAATGTTATGACCACTATTCACTTTATCTAAGGGAATAAAAGTGATGTGTTATTCTTATGACTCACTGAACAGAAGACATAGCTGAGAACTAGATGCTGAGCCTGTCACCTGCCACCTCATCCTCAAAGACAAATTGTTGCTCAGATGTAATCCTTGGGCAACTGTAAGGAACTTTCTTCTCTAAATGGGTGTTTTAAAAATACTTATATAAAACTAAAATGCAGTTGAAATTGTGAGACAGGTTTTAGACAGCAAGGTAAAAGCATTGCTTCAAGAGTAAGAAATGAAAACCCCTGTGGCATGAACACAAGAGTCTGATGGTCTGGGGTCCTCTTCCCACAGCCCTCTCTTGCCACTTAGTCCTAACTTCTATGCCTTAGGCATACTGATGATCCCTGCTTAGTGGTAATTTAACTACAGATGTTTTAGGATGTATGGATAGATATGCTAGAGAATGCTTTGAAGATTTGATCTACTTTTGTGTTTAAAGGTTGATGTCTATGTAGTTACGGAGAGAGGGAGTGAGAAAGGGATGGAAGTAGGGAGGGATGGAGGGAGAGAGGGATAAAGGGAGGGAGGGAGAGAGGAAAGGAGGAAGATATAGAAGCAAGGAAGGAAGGAGGACTGAAGGAAGGAAAGGAAGGGGGAGGGAGCAAGGTGTAGTTCAATTTTCTGCCACCAGATAGCACTAAAGAGATCTCAAAAAAGTGCAGAAGCAGAAGTGTAAGTCAGGACCTTGAAGGAGAACACTGTCAGATGGGGAGTGGGTTTAAAGGGATCCCATACTAGCTCCTAATAGTAATGAGTTCTTTATTAAAAAAGAGCTCACAAATCACAAAAAGGAAATAAAATTCATAAAAAAATAAAAAATAAAAAAAATACTTATATATATAGGACAATATATATCCAGATAATTTAGATTTGGGTCTGTAATTCATCATCTTTAGCTATTAGTCCCCTTGCATCTGTGCCAGCCACTCATTAGTCACCAGCGTGGCAGACTCTGGTGGGAAACCGCAGCCTGGTAAAGGCAGTGGAGTAGCAACACTGATGAAGTGATGAAGGGAGGGTGAAAGAACACACCTAGGTTTTAGAAACTTGCGCATGGGGGTACATTGATGCTTACTATGGCATCGGGGAAGAAAAAATGGGAACACACTGATCAGTTAAAAATTATGAACATCTTAGATCAAAAATGTTTATAATAGAAGCATTAAAGATTATGATTGTGATAAATGTAGAATTACGTAGATGCACAACAAACATCACAGTGTGTAATTTTAATGTAACCTACTCTTGTTATTGAATGTAATAGTACTTTAATTTATATATTTTTATTTTATGATAGTTTCTATTTTGATTTTTTCATTATTCTTTTTTTATTAATTTTATTGAGAGAAAAATGTATAAAAGTATTTATTTTAAAATAAAAATGCAAGTAGGTTAAAGCTCAGGTTGACAAATTCTTCTAAATCTACATCATAGAAAAGCATTAAGCAAAAACTGGAATATTGATCAGAATGAGACCATAAATTTATTGCTGAAGAACCATGTTGCGTGAAAAATGCCGACGAAAATAACACAAGATTCCATTAGTGCAAACAGCGCAAATTTCACAGAAAACAAACAAACCAAACCACATCGTTGTCTGAGGAGGAAAAGGGCTGACAGTGAGAGACTGACAGGTGCCAAAGGTGATAAGGAGGCTTGGGAGCTACTGAATCTATTCCTTATCTTGCTTTTGGTATTGGTTTCATGTCACAATGCACAAAAATCATGCACTCTAAAAAACATTGTTTATTATAAAGTGGTATGTCTTCATGAGTTGGCTTAAAATATAAGTAAGTTTAAGGAAGGAAACTGAAGGCTCATAGGGAGCCAGAACTTTATCAGATTAACCTTAAAACTTTTAAAGAATATTGCATTTTTAGAATGCATTCCAGATAAAATAAAAGTTAGAATAAAAATAATAGGGATCATAGCTTTAAAAGCGTATCTGAAAATATACATGTGAACACACACACACTCATAAACACACAAATATCAAAGAAATACCTCACTTAAAAATGTATATAGTTTAGGTAAAGTTGTGCTACACATACTGATAATACTTCCTCTATAAGTCATAGGTTACTGAACAAATGTCTCAGTGCTGGGCAAGGGAGGACTGTGAGCTGGCGTATCTGTAGGTATAAGAATAAGTTTTATAATGTAATTAGAAAGTATGCTGTTCTAGCAAAATGGCAATTGCAGGTGTTCTTACAAGATCCATGGCCTCACTAGCTCCAGATAGTTTGCTAGGATTCTGTGTAGGATGAGAGCTGGTTTTCCTCCTGTTGAGTGGGTCTTTAGTATAATTAGATAATTGTTGATCACCATCAGCCCATGAGTATCACTATTTCACCTGTAGTAATATCCTGCCAAGCCGTCCTTGTTGTCATTCACAGAACTTATAGTCAGCTAAGATTACTAACTACTTCTTTCTTCTGCCTGCTTGCATAGTACTTCATGTTACTGGGGAATCTAGACCACAGGAAAGAGTCTATTAGGTTAGCTGGAATAATATGAGCCCTGTGCCCTAAATGTGCAGGTTTCACAAATAGGGACTTAATCTTCAACCTATGGGAGTCGTCCAAGAGCAACAGCTATAGCTTCCGCTGTTTGGGGGACTAACTTGAAGTACCTTGACTAACAACTCAAATAGAGGTTTTTCATGTTTGGTACTGTGTTTATTTCTTAGGTAGTTTATGGCTTTTTTGAGGAATGCTGTCATTCAAATGGCATAGCTTGATATGTCTATTTATTAACTTCCAAATTATATCTCCACAGTTAAGTGGCATAAGTTTCTGAGTTTTGTACAATCTAATTAAAGATACCCTAGGCCCACTTCTTTTGATCCAGACACACCATAATTTCTACTAATTTGCAGTTGACTTTTATAATATTCTTATGTCAATGTTGTTGCAATTCTTTATACATTGCCATTCATATTAGCAAAACCACCAGGGTTTCATCTCATCTCTGCTGTGCTTTTACCCATTAAAAATTAATAACAAAATTACCTTCTTAATTAATAGGCACAGGAGGAATTCCTAACTCACTGAAGAATTTTTATAATGCTTCCTCATCAAATTCCAAATATTTAGCAACTACCTAATTAATTTCTAATTGGTATTGCTGGGCCATTACCTCTATTTGCATGTAGACATACACCAATACTGCCCTGAGTACTTCAGAAGCAAATGTAAAATAAATTACACAAGTAATAAAGTTTGTCTTTACTCGATCATCCACCTATTGCATTCTTTTAATCAAAGAAAATTAAATAACTTACATCTATTTTCAAATAAGTAACTTATCTTCAAGTGGTAAAGACCAATGGCAATGCATGGCAACAATACAGGTTGCTTTTTAACATTTATGAACTTAGTTCCTAGTGTTTACAGTATTTAAAACAGAAATGTAGTCTTTATCAGATACACTGCTATTCTAATTAGGCTGTACAGTATTTGGGACAAGTAATATCCAGGGGAAAAAGTTTTCAGCTGTTTAATTGGACTGATTAAACGTAAAGAAATGTGCTGTGTTTTTTAAAGCAACATGTCTTAATTTATTAATTTTTTAATACTACCAACTCATCACTGAGTGTTATAAAAGTAAGAAAATTATGTTTAAATTAGAAAACATATTTTGAAATAACTTATAATAGTAATGAATTATTCAAAACTAAAGGGCCCTGAAAAAATATAGTACTTACAAAGATTAAAATTACCTAAATCCCAAAGAAGTAGAATCAAACTGTATTGGGTTCCTTCTTTAGTCTATACAACCTAGAAAGCAAGATACTTTGCATCAAAACAGGCTGAATTTTTTAGATGAATAGAATCATAACATGTCACAAATGTAGAACAAGATTCACTATGGCAGAAATGGAATCCTGAATCAGATATATCTGATTTCAAGGCACCGACAATCTTTTTCAGATATTTATATATTTATTTTTGCTAATAAAAATTATTTTTTTAATTTATTTATTTATTAAAGATTTCTGTCTCTTCCCCACCACCGCCTCCCATTTCCCTCTCCCTCCTCCAATCAAGTCCCTCTCCCTTCTCCCTTGTCAGCCCAAAGAGCTATCAGGGTTCCCTGCCCTGTGGGAAGTCCAAGGACCACCCACCTCCATCCAGGTCTAGTAAGGTGAGCATCCAAACTGCTTAGGCTCCCACAAAGCCAGTACGTGCAGTAGGATCAAAAACCCATTGCCATTGATCTTGAGTTCACAGTAGTCCTCATTGTCCGCTATGTTCAGCGAGTCCGGTTTTATCCCAGGCATTTTCAGACCCAGGCCAGCTGGCCTTGGTGAGTTCATGATAGAACATCCCAATTATCTCAGTGTGTGGGTGCACCCCTTGCGGTTCTGAGTTCCTTGCTCGTGCTCTCTCTCTCTATCTGCTCCTGATTTGGACCTTGAGATTTCAGTCCCGTGCTCCAATGTCTGTCTCTGTCTCCTTTCATCGCCTGATGAAGGTTAAGATCTAGGGGGATGACTATATGTTTTTCTTTGGGTTCTCCTTCTTATTTAGCTTCTCTAGGATCACTAATTATAGGCTCGATGTCCTTTATTTATGGCTAGAAACCAAATATGAGTGAGTACATCCCCTTAGTGATCAGGGAAATGCAAATCAAGACAACTTTAAGATACCATCTTACACCTGTCAGAATGGCTAAAATCAAAAACACCAATGACAGCCTTTTGCTGGAGAGGTTGTGGAGAAAGGGGTACACTCATCCATTGCTGGTGAGAATGCAAACTTGTGCAACCACTTAGGAAAGCAGTGTGGCGGTTTTTCAGGAAATTCGGGATCAACCTACCCCTGGACACAGCAATACCACTCTTGGAAATATACCCAAGAGATGCCCTATCATACAACAAAAGTATATGCTCAACTATGTTCATAGCAGCATTGTTTGTAATAACCAGAACCTGGAAACAACCTAGATGCCCTTCAATGGAAGAATGGATGAAGAAAGTATGGAATTTATATATTTTAGAGTACTACTCAGCAGTAAAAAACAAGGACTTCTTGAAGTTTGCAGGCAAATGGATGGAAATAGAAAACACTATCCTGAGTGAGGTAAGCCAGACCCAAAAAGAGGAACATGGGATGTACTCACTCATATTTGGTTTCTAGCCATAAATAAAAATTTATTTTATACATGATTAAATACACTGTTTCTAAATCATTTCCACTCATAATTTTCCCCTTTCAACTTTTCCATTCTTACATTCTCTCATGACCTCTTCCATAATAATTACTGTAATATATAGAGTTAGATAGATAGGTGTGTAATATATGTAGATGATTGGTGATAGATACTTACATGTATAGATACATAAATGTATAGAAAGATAGATGATAGATGGATAATGTAAGGATAAACAGGCTTAATTTACTGAAATCCATGTACTGTTGCTCACTTGTACATACATGCAGGGCTGACTATTTGGGATCAGATAGTTTATCCAGGGCTCGTCTCTGGAGAAAACTGTATTCCTCTCTCAGCCACCATTCTTTGTAGCTTTCCATCTAGAGGTGGGGCCTTGTTAAACTTTTTTTTAAAGATTATTTATTTATTTATTATGTATACAATGTTCTGTTTGTATGTATGTCTGCAGGCAAGAAGAGGGCACCAGATCTCATTACAGATGGTTATGAGCTATCATGTGGTTGCAGGGAATTGAACCTCTGGAAGAATAGCCACTGCTCTTAACTTCTGAGCCATCTTTCCAGCCCATGAAACTTTTTCTATCCACATTGATATGTTAACTGGTGTGATCTAATTATGCAGGTTTTGTTTAGATAACTATAGTTTTGAGACTTCATGTGTTCTACTTTCCTGTCACATCTGGGAGACACTACCTTAAGTCAGGCATCTTGGTCCTCTGGAACTTAGAATCTTTCTGCCTTGTTTTCCATCATTTTCCTTGATGTTTAGTTGTGGTTGCAACTAAGCAAAATACCTACACACCCACACCTGCCCAACCCCCCCCCACATGATTCATGTAAAATAAGCTTAAAAAAATTTTGAGGTGTTGCCAGAAAATATTAGTGATGAATAACTTCAGGCTATGTTAGAATTTGATAAAGATGGTGATAGAGAAAAAAAGCTAATGGCTATTGTAAATGGAGTTATAAAAAAGATTGTTAGAATAAATATCAAAAATACTGCAGTTACCATTTTATATTCTACTTTGGGGTTATAACGTCCTGTTAAAAAAATAACTTCAGCTGAGTTCTTTTCTCAAAGGAACCAAAACCAAACATCTTTTATATTTATAATTCACTACTCTTACGTTTCTTTGTGTGAACAAAATCACAGTCTGAAATTTTAAGATTGTGAAATGACAATATATAAAATTCACTCTGATTGTCAATTATTTACTAATATGTAAATTATAGTGATAATAAACTGAATAATATAATGTGAGATTACCCTCTGTATGCTGTGAATACCATTGGTTAATAAAGAAACTGTCTTGGGCCTGCACAGGGAATAGAGGTAGGCGGGGAAAACTAAACTGAATGCTTGGAGAAAGAAGGAGGACTTAGGAAGAAGCCATGTAGTCCTGCCAGAGATAGAAGCCAGAAATTTCCCCAGTAAGCCATTGCCACAAGGCAATACACAGATTAAAATGGAGATGGGTTAAATTTATATGTAAGAGTTAGCCAATAAGAAGCTAGAGCTAATGGGCCAAGCAGTGATTTAATTAATACAGTTTCTGTGTGATTATTTTGGGGCTGAGCAGCCGGGAAACTAACTATTGGTCTCCTCCAACAGTAATATTTACTGAGCTAGGTGGCAGTTCATGAAGGTGACACACCCTTATATATTAAGAAATTTGAAGCCTGTTAGATAAATGATGAGAAGTAGGAGATGTCTCATTCAGACTCAACAGTTTTGGATTCTCTTGTCTAATAAAGCTAGTTCTTATAAAATATAAAATCCCAATATACTGAAGCTTGTGTTGCAAACCGTGAGCTTTTAAGTGAATTATTTTGACTCAATGTTTCCCTTTGACTCCAACACAGAAATTGAACACATCAGAGTCATGACAGGCATTGTGCAAAGTGCCCAATCAGACACTGTCCTTTTGATCTTTGTTTGGGATATAAATACCAGCACTTTCTGCTATCTCATTTAATATTCTGTTATTTTCACAAGACATCATATGTACTTTCTTAGGATTGAGTGAATGGAGATTTAAAATAACTTTTTGGTCAGGATTAAAGAATTAGGAACTTGATGAAAGGTTAAATGAGTTAAAGTACAGCTTTGCAAGTATTAATTTATACTTCTTGTTTGTAGTATATAGAAGTTCCCAGTCATAATGAGTTGCTACAAGGAGCAACTGTAATAGGTTTCCTGAAATGTACTGTTTTCATAGCTCTTAGAAAATATGCAGCTGAGACATGAGTTGTCACTTTGAGGTCTCATCTACTGGCTTTGTTCCCTTTTCACTTGGGCGCTGAGTTAGGGCACTAGTAACTGTCTGGTTGCCATTAGATGGCAATCTTGTTCTTATAATGCTGATAGAAACCCTGTGGTGCATTTGTATTCAACCTCGTAGTTTTATGAGGTTTTCAAATATGTTATCTCATCAAATTATCATGCTATCTCTGCAGTAGGTGATAACATGACCCACATAAAGTGGAAGAAGAACATACTCGAGGTTAAAAACTTCTCCTGTCAACATTCACTGAGATCTTCTCATCACATGCAGAGTTCTTCTCAACTCTTTCCAGCCTTTGCCGCATCTCATTTCACATACAATTCTAATACATTGGGTTACACATTTTCCAAGGTCACTGAAAGTCAGAGTTGCATCTTAAAAGGGAGTGGGTATTTCAAGTAGGCATGCTGACTGTGGAAAATAAGGATCATTAACTAAAATGTAGGGGGAGGCAAAGAGCTGTGCAACAATTGACAGAGTCATAGAACAGAACAGCATGGGGCCATTTAATGTGGAAACAAACATCTCTATCCACACCAGCAGGGTCGGGGTTTACGATACTGCAGTGCACAGCTCCTATGCCTGTGAATATTGTTATGATAGCTCTGAATCATGAGAAAAAACAACAACAACCAAAAACTTTTGTAAGTTGGTGCAATACAGGCCTGTACAATTACTCTTACAAATACACCAATCTAAACTTTTACATACTATTTACATACCAAATGGAAATGTCCTCAGTTCTTCATAACTTCAGCTTTCCAGAGTGTCATTTCATAAAGATTTTACATCACAAATACATGGGTATATTTTAAGTATGTTTAATATTTTCTGCATTTTTCCTTCATGCTCCCCAAGATCTTACAAATCTTAGCTAGATATAAGGACTGCTTTGTGGTGAGCGTTCTGATTATCAATTCTGTGAAAAGAGCACTTTATACTGTACTGATAGAACATAAGAGGGTCCTTTCACTTAACCACAAGATTATATCATGGACAGTGATATGCAATTTAAAGGCTTGTATTAAAATTGATTTGAGTTTTGCTTATTTTATTTTCTTAATCAACTACAGTAATAATTAGTTTGATAATTTTATATGTTGTTTTTAATTCTCATTTTAACTATCAAACTTTCTAACATGCACCTGGCTCAAGTCACATAATAATGTCCTCACAGGATAAGAATTTTGGGATAAAAACCTTCATGTTTCTTCCAGTTTCTTCCATTTGGTGCCTTTTTGTCTTTGTTTTTGTTTTTGGTTCCTGAAGCAATTAAACATGAAATATGTGTCTCGCAGTTTCTCAAAATTATGTGGTGACATTCCCGTAAAGTTTCTTGAATGATGACAACAACAACTGTTACTTTACAAGTGAATATTCAATTAAGAAAACAAATTCTGGTATTTTTGAATGAATATAATATTTATATATTTAAAATTGTTTCCAATAAGAAACATAATTTTCAGTCATGCCTGGGGTATGAAAAGCGAGAAGTAATAATTAACATTGACACAATTACAGAAATTCAGTTGTGATTGTCACCATGAAAAGTTACTTCCTGTTCCTCAAATTATAAAGTTTTATTTGATAATGTTTTGAGGTCCTATAAAAGAATCATTCCTCTTTAATTTGGCTCTATATTAATTGTATTCATAAAAATGTCAAAAAATTTACACTGACATTTGGCATTTCTTGGTTTCATGAAGAATGCTTCCTTTGTGTCTACCCATTGTAGGGTGGAAGTTGAAGTCACATCAGAATGGTTTAAGAATGTTAGTCATTCTAGTAAATGCAACAATATTGCTCTCAAGTACTAAGCTGCCACCATTTGATAAGACAAAGCTCAGATGTTATTTATTGATAGGAAAATGCCAGTACTGCTGAATTTGATAGATTTTGTAGAAGAAAAGGAAACGTTAAAAATTTGAAGATTCCTTGATAGAGATGTTTTAATTTTGAGACTTCACTAGGATTTGGTAAATATTATGATTTAATGGTTGTGGCAGCATTGATGTAAGCAACAAGTGGAGGGCTTAATGATTCATAAGGTATAAAATGTAATTTGAAGCTTTCTTATCAAAGAATTGATAGGTCTTTAGGAACAGGTCTATAATAAAAACCTTATTATTTAGAATAGTTAAATCATGCTCTAAGAATAAGGATGTAGGTAGGTGATGCTGATACCTTGAAGTCAAGTCCGAGTACTCCTAATGAGAGGGCCAGGGGGACCATGCCTTTAACTTCAGCCAAGTCTGCTTTTTCACAATTAGCTTGTTACCATCATGTGACAAGTTTCCTGTACATCACCTTAAGCGTACCTAGTTTAATTTTTTCTTTTCTTTCTCCCGAATGCGCTCTATACTAGATCCCTTCACAGGGAAAAACAACAATGGTATTTCCATCTCTGTAGACACACACGGACAATATAAGGGTTTGTCTGCTCCATGCTGGGCATCAGAAGAGTGACATTAAAGCAGATCCCATCTCTGATGTGGAGTGCAGGAAATAAGGATGTATTCCTCCTCCAACATTCTCACAGTTTGCTTTAGGAAGGATTCTCTGGGGGGGGAGATGTAGAAGTATCGGCTGCAGATGTCTCAAGTAGATTTTCTGATGCAGAGATCAAATTGTTTCTGTACCAAAGTATTCTAAAATTTTATTCAATGTACTGTATGCTGGGACCCTGATAATGATAGGTTTTATAGGAATGTTATCTCAATAATGATTTAAAGTGGCCATCCTTGAAACTTTATCTGTACTTGAAGATGAGATGGAAACTGGCTTTTGTCTTTTTCCCTGGGTGAGACGTTTGTGGAGTCACATGCACTAAAACATGTTCATGGCATCCTGGCCCTAAGAGTAGCATTGGTCCATTTCTTCATGTCTAGGTCAGCACATTATTAAAGTAGACATTATTTGTGGTAAACAATCATAAAAATGTTCTAATGAAAACAAAAATAGAAGCTGTCACCAAATTTGTGACAAATTAGTTTAGCTTCAGTTGGCAACTAAATTTACCCAGGAAGAGGAAACTCAGCTGAGGAATTGGCTTTGGAGACGATCTGTGGGTCATTTTTATTGTTCAGTAGAGCCATTTTCACCCAAAACAGGGCTCTTCAAAGTGATTTCCCAGATAGCTGCTAGAAGAATAATCTAGTCTCAATCTCTGTACATCTGAGCTTTTCATTACTATCTTAACCTCCACTAATCCTTTCTCCATATTGCTCACAAGATGAGCTGACACGCTAAAGTGATCTTAATCCTGGACCTATGTAAACGTCAATATTCTCATTATCTTAATTAGAAAATCCAATTTTATTAACAGCTAACAAAGCTCTCATGCTTCAGTACTTTCACTTTTGCTACACACTCAACTTGACTGCTGGTAAATATTTATTGAAGGCTTATTTTACCAAACATGAGTCAGCTAGCAAAGACTCTAAGGTGTACTTATTATTTAAAACAGGTGTTAATGAAGAAATGCCAGTGGGCCCTGGGAGGACCTAGCATGTTTGATGATGTTATGGTGGATGTCTGAGCTTTCACAGGAAGGATAAGTAGGGTTTGGGTGAGATAATTATGGCAGTTAAACCCTAGAAGAAAAAGAACATAAGGAATCAGAGAACTTCCAGGAAGCCCAGTATGCTCTGGTGTGCAGGCTGAATGATGTAGTCTCCTATTACACTCTGAGATGCTTCCAGTGATGGTTCTCAGGTACAGTCTCCTTCCCGTACCTAGTAGCATCATGCTAAAGGAAGTGTAAACATCTGTAATCCATTTGAAGAATTCATATTTACCTTTTGAAAAAATTAAGTATGATACTAGTCAATGATTAAAAAGATTAAATAGCTATATCCAGGGGAAGACATTTTTCTGTGATCTGTAACATGCTTGAAAGCCTAGAAGAGAAAGCACAACAAAGACCGACAGGGGGTAGTAGTCTATCATTGGTGATAAATGGAAGGAAGACACTGAAGAAATGCCAATTTCTAGCTGAAAGGCAACAGAGCAGTGTGACACTGACAAAAATGGAGTCCTTAGGTAGTGTGCATGCCATTTTAAATCCTGTAATCCATTGTGTTTTTCTTTCATGTCTTTTTAAATATAGCTCAAGACATCCAGTCAGAAAATAGAAATCTGAATTCTTTCAACTCTAAATGGAACTTTGAATGAGTGGTGACTAGCCAATTTAGTCTATGTATATATTTTAAGAGGTAAAGTTATTCAGAATCTGAAGCATGTTGCTCTCCAGTACTTTGAAGACAGAGTATGCAGTGTGTAAGCATGCACAGGCTTTGCTCTTCATGTGTGTAAGCATGCACATGGGCTTTGCTCTTTATGTGTGTAAGCCTGGCAAGCAAAACTTAGCATGAAATAAAATACTAAATTTTAACCATTTGAATGACTAGAGAGAGAACTTGTCCTCAGATATTTGACTCTATTTGAACTATGAGAATAACTATAAACTCATGAACCATTACTGTGTTGATTAATTTTACATTAGCTTGACCCACGCTAGAGTAATTGGAGCGGAGCGATCCACAACTGAGAAAATTACCCATAAAGTTAAGCTGTAGGCTAGCATGTAGGGTATTTTCTTAATTAGTGATAAATGGGTAAGGCTCCAGCCCATTTGAGCGATGCCATCCCTGGGCTTGTGGTTCTGAGTTCTGTTGGGAGGTCACTGGAAGTAGCAGCAGGACTCATCCCAGGTGCATGAACGGGCTTTTTGGAGCCCATTCCCTATGGTAGGATGCCTTGTTTAGCCTTGATATGTGTGTGTGGGGGGGCATGGACTTTATCCTGCCTCAACTTGGTATGCTAGGCTTTGTTGACTCCCCAAGGGACACCTTACTCCTTCTAAGGAGTTGATAGGGGGGTGGGATGGTGATGTGGGGATGGAAGGAGAGGGAGGGAGAGAGAGGGAGAAGGGAAAGGTATATAAAATGAAGAAAAAATATAAAAAGAAGCTGTCTGAGGAAGCCAGGAAGAGCAAACAGTGAACAGTACTCCTCCATGACCTCTGCATCAGTTCTTGTTTCCAGTTTCTTTCCCAGTGTGAGTTCCTGTCCTTCAGTGATGAACAGTGATATGGAAGCAAAAAACCAGTAAACCCTTTCCTCCTCAATTTACTTTGGTCATGGTGTTTTTTTTTTAAATATTTATTTATTTATTATGTATACAATATCCTGTCTGCAGGCCAGAAGAGGGCACCAGACCTCATTACAGATGGTTGTGAGCCACCATGTGGTTGCTGGGATTTGAACTCAGGACCTTTGGAAGAGCAGGCAATGCTCTTAACCACTGAGCCATCTCTCCAGCCCCAATCATGGTCATGGTGTTTTATTACAGTAATAGTAACCATAAGTAAGACAATTACCAGCAGTTCTATGACTGATATCTGACAATAAGTTTTCTACAAGAAAATGTTAGAGGAGGCTGCTTGTTCGTCTCAGCCGCCCAGAACCAAAATAACCACACAGAAACTATATTAATTAAAACACTGCTTGACCCATTAGCTCTAGCTTCTTATTTGCTTACTCTTACATCTTAATTTAATTTAACCCATTTCAAGTAATCTGTTCATCGCCACAATGTTATGGCCTACCAGAAATTTTCAGCACATTTCTCTCTGGCGGCTTCATGACTTCTCTCTGAATCTGACCTTCTTTATCATAGCATTCAGCCTAGCTTTCCCTACCTACCTAAGTTCTGCCTTCTTACATGTTCAAAGCAGTTTCTTTATTCATTAATGGTAATCACAGCACACAGAGAGGGGCCCCACATCAAAAAACAAGACAAAACAAAAAATGCTGAGATTATGTTTCTCGCAGAATTGCTGTTGAATTGTGCTAAAAATCTTATAGTGAAAATATGTAAATATTTTCATATAATTCATTAAAACACCCATTCAAGTATTTTAGAAGATAAGAATATGATATATCTGCAGGGAACAAAGAAATTAGGTGGGTATTCTTAAAAGCAGCTAATTATCAAAGACAGTTTTCGTTTTGAGCACAGCATCCAATTTTTAAATGTTGAAGGACATTTAACTGTGTTGATTAGCAAAACATTTATTGTCCCGTGGTAACTCCTAGTTCAATCATTTAGTTTTTTGATTGCTCTGTAACAGACTTAGCAGAATTAGACAAAAATATTGGTGTATTTAAAAATCATATTTTTCAAGAGGATGTATACTTAAGGTTATTCTAATATAGTGCTGTATATTATATGAGGAACGTAGAATCAGTGAGTGAGAGGCAGAGGGCCAGGAAGTCTACTGTGAGCCTATCTTCTGGAAAAGGCTACAGAAACAAGACCTGAAGAATGGCATATCATTGGACATGCTAATGGTGAAGTGGAAAAACTGCACAGAACCCTCCCCCCACCGCCATAGACAAAGAACTCCAAGCCACTAATGACTGCTGAGAGAGGGAGAATTAGCCTCTCTCAGGGATGAGCCCCTGATTGTTTGTCCAAACAAATTGGTCGTGCTGAAACAATATCCCCACAAACAGGAGAAATGAACTCACTCAACATTCATGTGTGTGTCTGTAATAATAATATTAAAAGAGAAAGAAACTATCAATCTGAAAGAGTGTGTGAGGGGTGCATGTGATGAGATAGAGAGAGGGGGAGTGGAGGAAGTGATGTAATTATGTTTTAACTAAATATATATTTAAAATGAAAGAATCAATGAGTAACTTGCCCCATTATCATCTAGGTAGTGATGCACAGAATATGATGTAGTGAGATTTGAGCTAATCATTTGGATATGTTTTAATAAATAAATGTTCTTGCATGCTCAAGAATGTTAAATTTATTGAGGGGTTACCAGCATAGCCAATATGTGACAAAGCCTTTCTGCTTGATCCTTTAAATATCTATACTGCTCTGGTGAGTGCATCCATAGGCAGAGTTATTATTTTTATTGGGTGTTATTATAGTCCGAACAGAAAGAACGTGATGCAAACAACATTTTAAGTAAGATTATTTCTTTCTGACTCTATTATTGTGAGAGACAATACACATTATTAAATGCAGATCTAAAATTCCAAGTGGATTTTAAATTTGATGGTAATCATATTCAGTAATATGTATTTATATGTGCTAATGTTGAGCTTAAAGGCATGATGAAAGTTGTGTTATTATAGAATAAAGGAAACTATACCGTTAATGGTTAGAATGTAATATTAATCAGCCTTACTTTATAACGTAGCTCTTATTACAGCCAGGAGGAACAGAAACTCCTTTCCATCAGTGTGCACCTGTGGTCTTGCTATATCAGTAGATCTCTGAGTGGGACAGTTCCTTCCTGACTCATTTTGCAGATGGACACTGTGGGTTCTAAGGGCAAGCATTGTTTCTGCATGCAACTGCTAATCTCTCTGTAGTTTTTCAATTTTTGTCTTTATATTTTCACTAAATCCTTAGAAAATGGATATATTTACAAATATACAAAAGCTTTTCATGTTATGAACAATTTAGAATTTATTTATTGGAATATTTAGAGTAGAAGCTGCCCTTCTTATTTTCCTCTAACTCTGACTTATTTCTTTGTCCTGTCCATCACTACCCATAGGGCAGATAACTAGGCGCATAGAGTGAGTCATTGAGTTGCATGGACAAATGCCTGTTTTTGAAGTATTATGAAAATTGAAACATCAAGATGAATCTTAATTGAAGCTTTGCTAATTGCGAACCAAGTTCACAGCCAAAGAGTGTGTTTTCCTAAGAGCGATAATTATATCATGTGTATTTACTTTAATATGTGCTTTTTATTAATCTTTATTTTTTTGGAGATATGCCAATAGTTTATATATAGTGAAAATGAAGTGAAAAACAGAGGGAAAAGGAGTAAAAAATAATAATTCAGAAAACCCAGAACACAATATCTGTATAATACAGGGGAATTGAAAATGTTTTTGAATTTCATTCTTTTTTTTCTTTTTTTTTAAATATAATTTTTTATTGAAAAAAA
>NW_026068015.1:926413-934433 GCF_014885135.2 Alexandromys fortis
CATTATTTGTAATAGCCAGAACCTGGAAACAACCTAGATGTCCTTCAATGGAAGAATGGATGAAGAAAGTGTGGAATTTATACACATTAGAATACTACTCAGCGGTAAAAAACAATGACTTCTCGAATTTTGCATGCAAATGGATGGAAATAGAAAACACTTCTTATTAATCTTAATAATCCATTAACACAGTCCCCTCCCAGGCATTTAATTTCATCCTCATATGTTTGGCAGCTGAACTGAGTACTAGGTCAGCTTTGGGTGGTATTGTGTGGCTTTGTCTGGAGAAATGTGATCAAATGCCTGTTCACACCAGGTTGGTCACTGAAAACGGGCCAAAGTAAGATTCCACCAAACTGTGGTTTAGCGAACTAATGATCTTACTGGGGTTACTTCTAGAAGTGTAGGTGAAGGACTCCTTATGGAAATATGCAGCTGTGTGACCAATAAGCTCACTATATCATGAAAGCTTCATATCCGGAGCATGAATTACAGGAAGGTTGATGGATCAAAATTGTCTCTATCTAGGTATTGTTACTGCTTATAGAGCCTTGCAGAAGTGCCCTGTGAATTCTAAGTGTCAGGTATTCCTGATACTTTCTGAGTTGTCTAATCCTGAACTTTGTAAGTTTTGTGTACTTCCTGGTCTTAAGGCCTGCTTTGAGATTAGAATACTTGATTTTTTTTAGGAAGTGCTACACTATAGATACACAATGGGATGTGTATGTTCCCCAAATATCCACGTGTTGCCCTCAAGGGACAGCTATGCTCCTCCTTTTTTCATTGCACGAACACCCTTATAAACATTCCATGTTTAGATGGCATATTCTAGTTTCCCGTTTTCATGGTTGCTGCAGATACAGGAGGAAGAACCCAATGTGGCAAAATGCTGCTGCTTGTATTTGGACTTCCCCAACTGCAACAGTAAATAAAGACCAGTAAATAAAGACTAGTCTTCAGTACTTGCTCACTCTTTGGTATTCTTTTACATCAGCAAAAAATGGACCAGGGAGAGATGCCCAAAGAACTCCATCCATGCAGCGACAGACAGTGTTTAGCCTTGCATTTGCAAAGCTGTCTTTATGCTCAATATGATTTAAACATCTTTCCATATAAAAATTGAAAATTAAGAACCCAAAGCACATACTTAAATCCTTTTGAAAAATAAATGAAATTCTATAGATAAATATCTCTTTGACATTCATAATGTTTCTTGTAAGCATGAATGAACCAGCCATTCATTCTATAAAAATAGAAAATGAGTGCTGTTTATTAGTCATCACAAACATAGCACCGTGTACATCACAAGATGTTAAGGAGAAGAAACTGGTGAGTACGAGGGACTTATTAAGAGATCCCTGCACTATCTCCACAACTTTCTCATAGAACCTTAAGCTACTCTAAAAGTTAAATATGTAAATATTTAAAATGCAGAAACATCTCTCAAAATACTGTCTAGTCATCACATTTCAAGATGCTGATGTGTAGATTGAAATACTGATAAAAAGAAAGCAAACGTTGCTGTTGTGAAGACTTCTATGGTATTGCAAAAGCGAAGGATGATGGGTTTATATACAAAAGCTTTGGTCATAGTTAGACATGTTAAATTTCATCTCATAGAACAATTCTCTTGATCAGAACAGTTTCTTGTTTACATAAGGAAAGGAAACCTTCTGACAACCTTCATAATTATATGTAATATGAGATATAAATGCTTAAGGGTATAAATATTCATTACTTCTTCAAAATATGGTACTATTATACCTTACTGTTTTATTACTAACATTGTGTAGAAGTATCTGTGAAGAGGATTTGATATAACCATTGATGTTTGTAAAATACTGTCATAAAAGTATGTACAGACAATGCTAAACTACTGGGAATATTTCTGGGAATAGGAATTAGCTCAGGATATGCTTTAAATTACACGACCAGACTCATAGCTCAGAAAAACATTTTTTATCAGTAAAATAAATATTTATCATATTGACAAACAACAGCAGTAGGATTCAAAATTAAATAACTTTTCATTTTATATTATTGTTCTGTATGTCACATAATTTCAGCAAACGTGTTTAGCAAAGCTCTGAAAGGAATGCAGAAAGGTAGTGTGCTTCCCATGAGAGCTTCATGTACAGTATGTGAGACAGGAGGAGGGATCTGTTACCAAATAGGACCTAATCACACTTTATGAAATAAGAAAATACATTATTTTATGTGTGAAGACATTAGAAAAATCTTCATACTTTATAATCAAGTTTTTTTTAATTATCCCTTGTTTGTTTGTTTATTTAATGCCTGTATGGGAGTCAGATGAAAACTTGGTGTCAGTTCTAGCTATCCATCCCAGGGTACAAGGACCAAAAGGTAGACTTGGTAGCAAGTTCGCTTACCTGCTGATCCATCTTACTTTGTACACAATCATGTTTTGAAAACAAATTGGGATATCCTTGAGAGAAAAACAAACCAAACCAAAATTCCTATAAACACTTCTAAAGAGGCCTCAACATGGGTTAGGAAAATTTACATAGAACTTAGGGTTATCATTTGATTATAGTTTATACCTGGCATGCTTTCAAGGAGTATTCCTGTTGATATTTTCTTCTTTTAAAAAGCTAATGCAATAACAGTCAGAATTTGGATTTGTTTAATCCAGTAAATGAGTCTTTCCCAAATTGAGAATGTGAACATTTACATATCAAGTGAGCTAACATTTGAGTTTCTATTTCAGATGTGTTCTCAGTAAGGGAAAAGCCATCTCAAATGTGCAAAGAACATAAAAACTATAAAAAGAAGATAAAATTGCTAGTGACAATGTCAAAATTTATTTTCAAGGAGATTTATTTCCTTCTTAAAGCATAAGTCTAAATGCATTTAAATTTCCAATACAAATGGAATGAAATGTATTAAGAGGAAAGTCAATCCACATTACCTTAGTGATCTTGGAAGCATGAATGAATCAAAATGCATCACAGGGCCAAGTGTGAGTTTATTGACAGTTCCTGTGTTTCTAAAATTGGAATGTAGTGCTTGCTGCAGTAGAGTGAGGTCTCAGCAGATGCTCTGCATCAGAAGTCTCCAAATCCAGCCATGTGTGAAAGCCATCCATGAGAGTGAACATTTCCTTTTAGTGTGGATGTGTTCTTTTATGCGTGTGTGTGTGTGTTTGTTTGTTTATTTGTGTGTTTATGTATGTGATATATACAAATGTATATGTTTACATTTGCATGTGTGTTGTGATTTATGTGTGTGTGTGTGTCTAGATGTGCACATCTGACACACTGATTTTTGTGAACTTCATTAGGAAACATTGCCTGAGCTATTGAAGGGTTTGAAAATATCTTCATTACTTTTATGATAATGAAAACAAGTTTAGTCAATATAAAAGATCCAAGTCAGTATTATGAAACATTAGAATTGGAGGTAATGTTTTTCCATACTTAATTACATTTATAGGCCTAAATTTATGCTAGGTAAAGTTGTATAAGAGAAGATATTCCCTGTTTTAGAGAAGAAACATTTTAGTGGTAGTTAAAATAGATATAAAATATTTTCTCAGAATTTCAAAGAATTATGTTTATGGGGTTTTAACCATATTTTTTGTAACGCTAGCTTAAGAAAAGGATGATTTTCTTAATGTATAAATTTAAATAATGTAACATTTCTAGGGGGGAATGATGGGTGAGTGATTGGCATAAATCCCACAAAACTGAAGGAAGAAACTCTGGGGCATATATACATATGCATATACATATACATATACATACACATACACATACACATACACATATACATGTATATATGCATATACATATGTTTGACTATACA
Organism: Alexandromys fortis; assembly: GCF_014885135.2. Classification (NCBI taxonomy): domain Eukaryota; kingdom Metazoa; phylum Chordata; class Mammalia; order Rodentia; family Cricetidae; genus Alexandromys; species Alexandromys fortis. The sequence continues at coordinate 930,242 of NW_026068015.1, forward strand.
TAAAATTTAAAAACATTAAATAGAAGGTTCAGCTTTAATGTAAAGTAAGCTCAACTTACATAGATGAATTAAAGAATAGCATTTTTGATATTCACTTAGTCAAAAGATGTAATGATTTTAGTATATATATAGTGACTTTAAATTTCAACATTAATCTTCAGGACAGTAAATGTATAATAGGGGAAGACATGGATTTTAATCTCAAGAAACAAAGGACCATCTAAGTGGACAGACAGATCTAGTTAGAGACAACTGAGGAGTGATGGGGAAGCTTTGTTAACCAATTGTTTTTAAGAGGTGGGACCAAGTTAGTGTGTGGCTTTCTGGGACCTGGAGGAAAATGGGCACACGTCCCAGCTTCTTTCTGTGGTTCCCTGGCTGCATAGCTGAGCTTGAATTTCTCATTCCGGTTTAGTGTATTTTCCCCTTATAATAAACAAAGATATAATTATTTATCTTTTAGCTAGCCTGGTTATTCCCAAATCAAGTTAGCTTCTCCATGGGAGACAGAAGCAGGATTATTGAATTAGGTAACTGGCTTCTAAGTGATAGCTGGTTAAGGAAATACATATGATGTTCACAAGTCATTTGAAAAGTGCCTCAAATACAAGAACAACAACCAATACCACTCCTTTTAGGAATGTTCATAGTTAATTTGGATACATTGTTCGCACTATGGAATCTTATGGTGGAGCTAAGAGAAAAGTCAAAGGGTGGGTCACAATAGAAAAACCGACCTGCTCTCCTTAACAGCCTTGAAACTTAGGCTGTAGGTGAAGTTAGAGTTCCATTGTCCCACATGAGTCTGTAAAGGAATTAGAATGCTGAAAGAGAATCCATGAAGACCATGCCTCATTTGTCTGTGACTCCAGGACATTACATTGGGTGACCTTGGAAAGAGAACCCTTAGTGCTGAATAGCACAAAAATAAATAAAATTAATGAAATCTTATATTTCCTTTCCATTTCCTCTTTTTTTCTTTTTTGTTTTGGATTTTCAAGATAGGATTTCTCTGTGTAATAGCCCTGGCTATCCTGGTACTAGGTCTTGTAGACCAGACTGGCCTTGAACTCACAGACATCCTCCTGCCTCTGCAGTGACAGTGGTCACTGCCTTTCACTAGTAAAACCCTTATTTCATCTCATCATCCGTAGATTTTCAAAGCTAGTTTCATAAAATATTTGAGGACTAGCAGATCCCTGTTCATTCATGAGTCATTCAGCATTCATGAACCAAGTGAAATACAGTGCATATGCTCTCTAAAGCATTTTTAACGATAGGAAAAGAGACGAGAATATATGCAATGAGCAGAGGGCCTTCTGATCTCCTTTAACATTTCTTCTACTAACCTTGGGCAACTGGACAGAGGTTACTTGACTGACTCTCTTCAGCTTTCTAGACACTAATGCAGACATCCTGTCGTCTTTGAGATGAAACCGTTCAATGGTGATGGTGTTCCATGGCAATTCAAGTTCCTCCTTCTCCAAACCCGCTATCTCCCCTTGGCACTGGCAATCATGGAAACACCAGGGCTGGGAAATGTATGTTTTTACAAATAGTTAATCTTGGAAAATGTCTTAACATTAAATGAATAAAAATTGGATAATTATGTCATGGAAAAATTTTGCAAGGCATTATTACTAATAAATGTATTTTAAAATGAAGATAGTAATAGCTTTCTTATTAAAGAAGAAGTTCTAATAAGAGATCGTTTTAAATAAGGTGCCAAGTGTAGGGTTTTAAAGTGGAAGGAGGGACTCAGCTCCTATCCAATACTCATCTGTACATTTGTCCTGATAAATGTCTGAGGGTCTCAGTCTAATATAGTGCTTTTCAGGGGAATGAAGGAGGGACAGGATCAGGGACACACATATGTATATGTAAATACAACCCACTGTGTTCATATAAAATTGCTTACATATACTTGTTTATAGGTCTAATTTCTAATTATTGGATAACCTGTCTTGGAGAAGTTTGATTCTTACCTATAGCACCTTTTAATGGTGTGAAATCTTGGGAAATTTTTCTTCCCTTTGATGTTGCTATGTCAACTGGGTGTCAGTCAGTGTGCAGTTGTGGTCACTGAGATTTTGTGGGAGTTGCTCCCTATTATTTTGAAAAGATAGTGTCTTGTAATAATCATCCCTCTGGCTCTTAGAATGTTACTGTCAGCTCTTATTGCACTAATGGGAACACCCTGCCTGTTAGGTTGACAGTGTAGTTCTTGGGATTCACACTGGGTAAGATCACTGATGCCTTCCTCTCCTAAGTCTACCTTGTTCCTCTCAGCAATATGAAATCTCATCAGCAAGGAGGAAGTTTTCAGGTCAGTTCCAGATAAATGTCTCTGTATCTTGAAACCAAGATATGTGGTATTTTCAGAAAAAGTCTTCTTATGTAGTTCTAGTGAGCAACCAAGTGGAATGGACAGTGTCTATATCATTGGAGGCCAATGCAACTTCTCTGAGCAACAACTCATATGGACACCTTCATTACCTGACATTGATACCCTGTCTTCTAGAAGCAGATAATCAGCCACACAATATTTCCTTTGTAACTCTTTCTCTCACTACCATTTCAGAAAGAGTTAACTCTATTTTCTCAGTTGCTAAGACTAAAATTTGAAGTGGCTATAGATTTGTATCAAAAAAATTCATATATATCATATATGATAGATTTCATATCATATATCTTATATGTTCTACAGGTGGGATAAAATTGATCTTATTGAATTATCTACTAGAGATATGGGGTTAATAGTATTAACCTTCTGACACAGGCAGTTCCTAACAGATGCTCAGCAGAACCTTGAGTGTACCTATGACAATTTATCACATCTAAGATGTTTAATTACTTAGTAAAAAAAAATGACATGGAAATTTTTAAATTGCTTTCTATATTTTAAAAAGAGATGTGACAGCAACCTTAGCATAGTGTCTCACAAAGTGCATGTAATTAATGCTGTCAAATGATTTATTGAAATAACATTGAATATTTTGAAGCAATTGAAGGCAGTTGTTCAGCCACATTCTGACCTCCTTACTGTTAATTCTGTATGACCACAGAGTAAATTCATTTGTTCTTAGGTTTAGAACCAGACTCTCTGCCCTGACATTGTGTTATGCCCAAAGTACAGTAATTTATTTTGAGAATTTGCATGTTGGACATTTGGTAGATCTTTACATTTTTCTCATTATAGTGTTTGAATTTTAGCTCTGTTGCATAAAATTGTACACTTAATCCTTAAGAAATTTGAGATATGAAGGTTTGAAAGAGAACTCACTCAGAATTTTTATCTCAGGGATATATATGCAGATTGCATCACAAGAGGATTAGGTAAAATTGAACAGTAACAAGTATGGCAAAGAATATCTCATTTACCTTGTTCTTCATAGGATTGCTATCACTTTCAAATTTTGATATTTCAATAGTTAAATGCATTTCTTCTTCCTACATCCTAGATATAAGTTTATTACTATAAAAATCACAGTGACTGGTGTTAATATAAGCTAGTATCAATTTTAAGCCTTAATATGTGCCACACATACACTATATACTTTTTTTATTTTATTTTATTTGCTATGATTTTTCAGAGTGCTTTTTAGTTGTCGTTTACCCGAAGTTGCTCTCCCTGAGCATTTGAGACAGGCATAGCTCTTTATAATTCACAAAGCATTTCATCTATTGACAGCCCTGTGAAGGAGGACGAATAAAGCTTAGTATTCTTTTAAGAGGAAAGGGATGGTCCCTTTCTGGTCCCTGAACCTTGGAGAACTCTGGGTTACTGGGAATACATGACCAAACCCAGAAATATACTACATGCAAGCTGTCCAAACATGGCAAAGAAATGGAGTAAGACTCTTTCAACTGGATTAAGCTCTCAACTCTACAAAATCGTACATTTAGCAGTTTTTTTTAAAAGATACATTGAAAAGCAAATAAGAAATCCCCGTGAGTGTGAGAACATATTATGAATACCCTGTATATAACTCAGGTTCCCTCCCTCAATCATTCCAATGTTAAGAACAGTTTCAAACCTTTATTAACACATTTTAAGTTGAGAAAGTACCATGGTCTATACAACTTTGGGGTTGGAGCCTTGACTTGGGTGGTGAGGTAATGAGGAGAGGATAGACAGACAGACAGACAGACAGACAGACAGACAGACACACACACACACACACACACATAT
>NW_026068015.1:942344-947160 GCF_014885135.2 Alexandromys fortis
GTTCAAGCACCCTTTCCACTATTGGTAGGAGTCTTAAACATTCTTTATTATTATAATTATTATTATTATTATGTTATTTTTTTTAAAAAACAATCTTTTTTTATGTGACATATCAATCCTAGTTCCCACTCCTTCCCATTCTCCCACTCCCCCAACTTCTCCCCACCCCACTCACCATTCATTCCTTTGAGAGGCTGAGGCCTCCCATGGGGGGGTCAAAAGAGTCTGTCACATCACTTGAGGCAAGACCAAGGACCTCCTCCCTGTGTCTAGGCTGAGGAAAGTATTCTTCCATAGGAAAATGGGCTCCAAAGAGCCAGCTCATGCACTAGGGATAAATACTGGTTGCACAGCTAGTGACTCCACAAACTTCCCAAGTCACACAACTGTCACCCACATTTAGAGGGTCTAATTCAGTTCTATGCAGTTTCCCAAGCTGTCAGTCCAGAGTCAGTGAGCTAGCAATAGCTCAGGTCGGCTGTTTCTGTGGGTATCCCCATCATGATCTTGACCCCTTTGTACATATTATTGCTCTTCCTCCCTCTTAATGGACTCCAGGAGCTCAGCCCAGTACTTAGTTGTGGATTTCTGCATCTGCTTTCATCAGTTACTGGATGAAGGTTCTATGATGACAATTAAGGTGTAAACAATCTTCTTACAGGGGATAGGAAGTTAAGGCATCCTCTCCACTATTGCTTAGATTCTTACCTCTCAGTGGGGAAAAAAAGAAAAAACAATGACATTCTGAAATTTGCAGGTAAATTGATTGAACTAGAAAAAATATCCTGAGTGAGGTAACCCAGACCCAGAAAGACAAACACTGTATATACTCACATGTGGATATTAGATGTAAAACAAAGGATAACCAACCTATAGTTCACAACCCCAGAGAAGCCAGGAAACAAAGAACCCTAAGAGAGACACACACTGATCCCCCTGGGAAGGGGAAATAGACAAGATCTTTTGAGTAAAGTGGGAGTGTGTGAGGGTAGAGGGTAAAAAGAGAATAGGGAGGGAAGAAGGGGAATGGGGAGGACAACATGAGTGATTGATAAGGTCGAGTTGGGGGAAGGACTGAAATGGAGAGCAAGAAAAGAAACTCTAAAAAAATCAATTGTCAAAAAGTCACTAGCAATAATCCCACCACTGCAGAGGAAACAGGTGGACACATGGGGCTAGCAGGCTTGCCAGACTATTCAAATCAATGCCTTCATGTTCAGTGAGAGATCATGTCTCAAATCATAATACAGAGAGAGATTGAGGAAATCACCCAATGTCAACTTGTGGATTCAATATAAATGTGCTCGTGTGTACACATATAACATACATATACATACAGATGCACACACAACACACAATATATACATGCCTACACAAATACCTAAACACAAAATACAAACAGCATATATGTTCACATACAAACTGAGAAAAATGAAAAGTGAGCTATAAGAGCCAGGAGTCATTTGACCAAATGTTTCATTTATAGAGGACCATTACCACATAAAACTGAGATCCTATGATTCACACGTATTGAGAATGATGCTTTTGAACTTAACTTAGTGTATACGTATACTCCTTCCATTGATGAATTATGTAGGTGTGATGTTTGTCTCTTGAGTAAAAGTCAATGAAACAATGAGGTTACCATAATCTACTTTCCCATTAGGGCAATGAAAATATCCTTGGTTTATAATTACATTTGAGTCTTTGTTTAAGGTTGGGACACTCTTAATGATTGTAAATTAACTGTTTTATTTGTCCTGATTTATGGATATCATTATTATACCAGTGCTTTTTTTCAGTATTTTTCGCCATGACTGCCTCAGGTAATGATATTTAAAGTCTCAATCAATATTAAGGTTTCTTTCTGAGCAGAAGATAGAGTGGAATATAAAAAGTATTTCCTGTTGTTGCATGCTTTTAAAGTGCATAGGTTTTTATTTTCAGCTGATATATATTACGTATTAAGTTATTTAGAAGTTGTTAACTATAAAGACTATTTTCATTTTAATACATTTAATTTTGATGGTTTCGTGTCATTTATAGTATTATATATACGATTCCTACCTTGTTAAACTATAACCATTTCAATAACCACAATTTTATAGTTTTCTTCAAATTACATTTTCAGAACATGACTGAATTACTAGTCACATGACAGACTGAACTCAGAATAAAGCCCATAACAGAAAATTTCATTGAAATCCTGATAAACAGGCTTATTTTTTCCCAATGGCTGTTAACAAAGTTGGTTTTATTAAGCTAGATGCTGTGACTTAAAAACACTATTGATCAAAAAGAGATGAAATTCTTTTTGTTCCAGAACATAGTATGGGTTACATTTAGATTAAATTTTAACACACAAAGTTATAAGTAAAATGTAGATATTTATAAATTTGTCAGTGTACATATTTATCTGAAGTTATACGTAACTTAGGCTAGCATGCAGTTACCCTCATTTTAGCATTGTGAATATTATGAATCAAGTCATATTTTATTTTATATTTATTTACTTTGTAGTAAATACTTTTTATTTCAATTTAATTTATTTTTTAAATGAAAACAAACTATCTTTTTCCACTTTACATAGCAATCCCAACTCCCTCTCCTTCCCCTCCTCCCATTCCCTCCACCTATTCTCTCACCTGAACCCCCATCCATGCCTCAAAGAGAGCAAGGCACATTGCTTTGTGGAAGGTTCAAGGCCCTCCCTACTATATCTAGTAGGTACTTTCTCTTCGGTACCCTCTCCTCTATTGCTTAGGGTCTTAGCTGGGGTCATTCTTGTGGGTTCATGGGAATTTCTCTAGTGCCGGGTTTCTTGCTAGTCCCATACTGGATCTCAGAATCAAAATTTCTCTTTCATTGCTGTCATCTCTGTCCTTCCTCCTTATCAACTATGCCATTCCGTCAAGTTTTCCTCCCCTTCCCCTTCTCTTCTCTTCTTCCCGTCCATCCTCCCTTCTTCCCTCCTCCCCCATGCTCCCAATTTTGTCAGACAATCTTGTCTGTTTTTCCTTTCCAGGTGGATCTATGTATGTTTTTCTTAGGATTCACCTTGTTATTTAGCTTCTCTAGGATCATGAATGATAGGCTCAATAGTTTTACTTCTTTGGTTAGTGTTACCCAAGATATTTTATGTTATTTGTGGCTATTGTGAAGGGTGGTGCTTCTCTGATTTTTATCCCAGCTTTTTTTGTCATTTGTATATTAAGAGGGCTACTTATTTTTTTTAAGTTGATCTTGTATCCTGTCACATTACTGAAGATATTTATCAGCTATAGGAGTTCCCTAGTATAGTTTTTTGGGTCCCTTATGTATACTATCATATCATCTACAAATAGTAAAAGTTTGACTTCTTCCTTTCCAATTCTAATCCCCTTAATCTCCTTGCTGTCTTATTGCTCTAGCCAGAACTTCAAGAACTATGTTGAATAGATACGGAGAGAGTAGACAGCCTTGTCATGTTCTTGAGTTTAGTGGAATAGCTTTGGGTTTCTCTTCAGTTAATTAGATGTTGGTTGTCGGTTTGCTGTATCTTGCTTTTATTATGTTTAAATATGTTCCTTCTATTGCTGATCTATCCAAGACTTTTATCATGAACGGGTTTTGGATTTTGTCAAGTGCTTTTTCAGTATCTAATGAGATGATCACATTTTTCTTTCAGTTTATTTATATGGTGGATTACATTGAGAGATTTTTATATGTTGAACTATTCCTGTATCTCTGGGATGAAGCTGACTTTATCAAGATGGATGATTTTTTGATGTGTTTGGATTATGTTTGCCAGTATTTTCTTGAGTATTTTTGCATCTATATTCATGAATGAGATTGGTCTGTAATTCTCTTTCTTGATTGAGTCTTTGTGTGGTTGTGGTATCAAGGTAACTGTAGCCTCATAAAAAGAGTTTGGCAATGTTCCTTCTCTTTCTTTTCTTTGAAACACTTTTAGGTATAAGCTCTTCATTGACATTCTGGTAGAATTCTGCATTGAAACCATCTGGCCATGGGCTTTTTTTGATTGGGAGACTTTTGATGACTGCTTCTATTTCTTTGCAGGTTATAGGTCTATTTAAACTGTTCACCTGGTCTTAATTTAATTTTGGTATATGATACCTATCTGGATAATTGTCCATTTCTATTACATTTTATAATTTTGTGGAGTATAAGTTTTTGTAGTATGATGTAATGAGTCTCTGGATTTCTTCAGTATCTCCTGTTATATCCCCTTTTCATTTATGGTTTTTTTTTCTGAATTTTGATGTTCTCTCTCTGCCTTTTGATGAGTTTGGATAAGGTTTTGTGTATCATGTTGATTTTCTCAAAGAAACATGTCTTTGTTTCTTTAGTTCTTTTTATTGTTTGTTTCTATTTTATTGATTTCAGCCCTCAGTTTGATTGTTTCCTGTAATCTACTTCACCTGGGTGAGTCTGCTTCTTTTTGTTCTAGAGTTTTCAGGAGTGTTTTTAAGTCACTAGTGTGAGCTTTCTCCTCTTTATGTAGGCACTTAGTGCTATGTAATTTTCTCATAACACTGCTTTCATAGTTTCCCCACAGGTTTGGGCACGCTGTGCCTTCATTTTTGTTGAATTCTAAGTTTTTAATTTCTTTGTTTATTTCTTCCTTGACCCAGGGGAAGTTTAATAGAGTACTTTCAGTTTTCATGAGTTTGTAGGCTTTTTGTGATTAGTGCTGTTGTTAAATTCTAATTTTAAACCATGGTTATCTGATAAGATAAAAGGGTTTACTCCATTTTTTTATATTTATTTATTTAATTATTTATTTATTAAAGATTTCTGTCTCTTCCCCACCGTC
>NW_026068015.1:947307-953248 GCF_014885135.2 Alexandromys fortis
ATTTATTAAAGATTTCTGTCTCTTCCCCACCGCCGCCTCCCATTTCCCTCCCTCTCCCCCAATCAAGTCCCCCTCCCTCGTCAGCCCAAAGAGCAATCAGGGTTCCCTGCATCCTTTGAAGTTTGCTTTTTTACTGAGTATGTGGTCAATTTTAGAGAAAGTTACATGAGGTGCTGAGAAGTAGTTATATTCTTTTTTTGTTTGGTGGAATGTTTTGTAGATGTCTGTTAAATCCATTTGAGCTCTCTTATTTCTCTGTTAAGTTTCTGTTTGGTTGACTTGTCCATTGGAAAGACTGGGTTGTTGATGTCTTTTTGTGGAGGGGGGTTGATATGCTATTAAGGTTTAGTATTGTTTCTTTTATATATGTGGGTGATCTTGTATTTGGGGCATATATGTTCAGAATTGTGACTTCATCTTGATGGCTCATTCCTGTTATGAGTATAAAGTGTCCTTCTCCATCTCTTCTGATTAGTTTATGACTAGAGAGTGGTATGTCCCTTGGTTGGGTAGTCACTCCTCTTGGTCCTCTCTGTGTAGTAGCACACTGTGTTTCAGAGTTCCACAGGGTTTTTGTGGGGAGGGGGGAATAGGAGGGTATGGGCTCAGAGTGGAACTTGTAGCATGAGGGGTCCAATGATGGAATGGGGATTGTAACATGGACAGGCCTGGATTGTTTGTTGTTGGGGTTTTTGCCCGCCTGGTACCCCACACCTGTTTAGCCCCAAAGAAAATCACAGATAGGTCTCCATAAATTATAAGCTGATTGGCCCATTAGCTCTAGGCTTTCACTGGCTAACTCTCACATCTTGATTAACCCATTTTTCTGATCTATGTTAGGCATGTGGCTCAGTACCTTTTCCAGTGGCAGATCACATCCTGCTGCTTCGGTCATCTGGGCAGGAGTGGGAGGAATCAACTTCTTCCTTCCCAGAATTCTCATGTTCTCATTACATCATTTGTACTTCCTCTCTGGTTTTCCCGCCTATATTCCCTACCTGGCCAATCAGTGTTTATTTATAACATAATTGACAGAATACAGACAATTCTCCCACAGGGGATATTGGAGTAGCCTACCTGCAGGAAACTTCCCTGAGGAGGCAATGTACATGGGAGGTGTCAAGGGTTTTGCTTTGGTGTGGAGGCCTAGAGAGTGGTGTGTCCTGCAGGGTGGGTAGTCACTCAACTCTGTGTCCTCTTTGTGTAGTAGTAGGCTGTTTTTCAGAGTCCCACTCGTATGTCACATTTTAAATGCCATTTATATTCACGTCCTCAAGCAAAGCCCTAATACAAGCACATGTAAACAAATAAGAAATATTGGAAATATTGATCTTTGGTCCATAGTCAAAGAAAATCTTGAATATGAATTTCAATTCAGATGTATTTATAAGAATGAACCAAGTTTCCTGACACAGTCTAGTATGTTTCTCACACATAAATGGCTCACTGCCAGAATTCCATGAATATTTATATAGTAGTAAATATATTACAAATTATTGAAGATATATATTATAACAAATTTTATCAACTCTCTTTATTTGTGGATCCCCTTACAGTGGAGTCAACAAATTATGATTTGCAATCATATATAAACCATCTCATGGATGAGTTTGTGTGGAATATGTAAAACATGTTACATTGTTTTGATTATTACATCTTAAGGGTTTCATTGGATAATTTCTATCATAAAATATAATTATGGTTTCTGTGGATATAAGAAAGTTGTCATGTTATTATATGAGTCTAGTTCATCAGAATACTGTCATATCTGGGTATTGTAATAGTCCCTGCACTTATGAAGCTTAAATTCTTTGAAAAATTGAAGATTTTTGGCACAATATCACGTATTTATAGAATACATTATTTTATACAACCATAATTCAGATGTATAAATATATTCTTTAAAAAGGTTAAACCTTATAATGCATTTTAATTATAATTTTTATGTTATTAATTACTACAAAGACTAGAATTTCTAAATTCTTATTGTTGTTACCAGTTTGTGGGGACCCTAAAAGAACACCAGGAAGACTGACTCACTAAAATGCAAAAGCAAGGTTTATTATTGTGCATGTAATTGCAAGCTGGCCTGAACCCCCTCAGTGTAGCAATGAGAGGAGGCACCCCACACTTCTAGAGGGCATTATTTAATGGCAAAACCAGAAAAGTTACATTTGCAGAATTTGGGGTGATGGGTTCAATCCTGATTGGCTGTGCCTCTGGACTTTTCACAGATTTTTATTTGTGAACCTCACCTGTTACTTGTCAAGTTTTCTTGTCAGCTGACCTTTGGGTGTGGACATTCTATGGTTATCTGTATTCTCCAGATACTTTTGCCCCTAGCCAATTCTGAGGACTGGAATGTTTTACAGGAAATAGCTTACAGAATATACAAGATGGACGCCAAGGACAAAATGGAGGAACTTTGGTTCTTCACTCACATTATTTAGAAATTAATAATTAGGCAGGTCTGGGGAAAAATGATGGTGATAATTATTGGGTTGTTGCTAATACTGAGAAAATATTTCCTATATCCATACATATGCCTTCCCTTTGATTTTTAGGCAAACTGAGATGGTTTTGTTTTGGGAACTAAAGCCAAATAGTCAGGATTTCTCTGTGACACATTAAAACAGTGTGTAGAGAGTGATTTCTTCCTGTATTAATAATATATTGCTGCCACTCTTTGTTCTTTTTTAAACAAAAGAAATAGTTAAGTAAGGGTGAACTAGGGTAAGCACTACACTGTGCAACCTCTGTAACAGCTTTCAAAACACACATTCAGATTATTTAAGTGTTCCTGGCTTATTAACATGCTGCCTTTTTTGAATTCCTTAGATTTCTATCATTAATTTTTAAATAAGGACATGAATCTTGGAATCTATTTGCTATTGCTTATATCTCCAGTACAAATATGAAAATTATAAGGTTGCTTTTACTGTGAAGACTTATTTTCTGACAGCAAATTGTAGCAGTATTACTAAAACTTCTAAGATACCTGATAATTTATGCCTTCAAAATATAATATATATATATGAATCAAGTAACACACACATGCACACACATACACACACATTCACACACACACACACACACACACACACATATATACATACATACATACAAGTAACCAGAGGAGTATTTGACTAATAAAACTCATTTCTTATGAAGATGTTTGAAAAATAACTGAATCAAAATGGTGAAAAATATGGGCCAGTAAAATTTTCAATGAACACTATACTGAAAATAAAAAAGAACACATGGTTTTTTGATGTGGGAGTGTCATATATCAATCTGTTGATTTCATTGGCTGAGCAATAAAGAAACTGCTTGGCTTAGCTTAGAGCATAGATGGGAGGAGGAAACAGAATAGAATTCTGGGTGGAAGAGGAAGTGAGGTCAGACTCTGCTCTGCTCCTGGACAGACTGGACAACTCTGCTTTCTGGAGCAGAGACGCCATGGTACACTCTCCCAGGATGGACGAAGGCTAGAATCTTCCTGGTAAGCGCACCTGGGGTGCTTACAAACATTACTAGAAATGGGCTAGTCCAGGTGCGAGAATTAGCCTGTAAGGGCTAGAGTTCATGGGCCAAGCAGTTAAATGAATACAGTTTGTGTGTTGTTATTTCGGGCATGAGCTAGCCAAGCGGCTGGGGTGTNGGGGGGGGGGTCTGAACCTATCTTTACTGTATATCTCTTCTTTTATGACCTCATGAATGTTTAATTTGCTAAGCAATACAGCTAGGATTAGAGCTGTGGCTTTGATGTCTGGTTCCTCCCCATTACTTAGTTTTATGAGAGTCTAGCTTCATGGAAGTACTACTGGAGAGAGCCATGCCACAACTCTATGGAGTTTCAATGTCCCTGCTACCACCAAGGAGCATGCTGTTGGTAATTCATAAATACCATTTAAGTGGTGTTTTGTGGGTGGGGACTCTTTAAAGAACTGTAAGTTTTTTGCAGCTAAAACTGAGTCAGGAAGTCTCTCTTAAATTTATTGCACTTGCCTCTAGCAAACAGAGCCCATCTGAGAAAATGCTATTACCAAGAAGCCATGCTTAACTCTTTTCTTTTGTGTCCAGAATTACTTCCCAAGCTCTCTCAGGTTTTGTGTGGATGTAGTTGTCTGTATTGCCACCATTTGTAGGCATAAGTTTCTATCCCAATGGTCTCGCATCATTCAGTCCCAAAGAAACACACAGAGTCCTACATAAATCATAAACTTGTTGGCCTATTAGCTCAGGCTTTCTTAATAACTAATTCTTACATCTTACATTAACCTATAATTTTTGACCGTGTTAGCCAGGTAGCCTGGTAGCTTTATCAGTGAGGCATTCTCACCTTGCTTTTTCTGTGTCTGGGAAACGACTTTAAACTGAGCCTTTCCTCTTCCCAGAATGCTCCTATTCTGGAAGCCCTGCCCATGCTTCCTACCTGGTCATCCCACCTATACTTCCTGACTGACTACTGGCCAATCAGCATTTTATTAAGCCATTAAAGTGACAAATCTTTACAGGGTACATAGCCATTGTTCCACAGCAATAAATATAGACATTTTTCTTCTATCTTTATAAATAAATGTAATTTGAGGAAAGGAAGTGTTGTAATGCACTAAATTTGAGATGGTACAAACTAAATACCAGTGTTCATCCAGTAGCTCCTCCTCTGGTAATAGACATAGAGGTTAAGGAAATCTTGATAATTCTGTTGGCACCCTTTTGTTTATTCCTCACGCCACCCTCATAGATTTCATGGCAGATGCACCCTTGGGTGATTAACACCTTCAGCTTAAGACACAGAATGTGATTAATGTGTTTCCATGACATGATTTTGTTCATTAAATTGATAATGAATTGCTTGCAAAATCCTATAGCATATAGATTTACTCCTTGAGAAATTTACCATTTCTTAAATATTTGGTTGTGAAACACAAACTTAGTTTCTGCAGGGTCCTATCATGCTTTGATAGCTAACCTGTGGATAAATCAACCAATTGACCTATACAGTTGTCCTGATTTTCACCAATTATTTCATATGAAGGAGGGTGGAAGATGGATTTTGTCAATTCAGCATCTGTTTTTAGGACAGAAAAGCTTTTATTTAATTCATACATTGGGGCATACCAGTATAAATTTCATTGTGATTTGTTATTCATATGCAAAATTCTGAAGAGAAGGTGGCTTTTAAAGGAGATAATTGAATAATTTATTTGAGTTCTAAAAAGTGAAGAAGAACATTATTCAGATAATATGACTCCTCATTCTTTACAGAGGGAATCTCATTAAGTAACTGTCAGAAGTACAGAACTAAGGACCAATCAATTATGTCCCATCATCTGAGATTCTTGATCTAAACAATGTAATTTCTTCAAGAAAAATTTATAGTTTCATTTGCTGCTTGTTCTGCTCAACCCAGAAGTGGGACTAAAAAACAATGGACCAAGAACTGGAAGAGTGAGGGTGGGAAAGCAGACAGAAGGGTGATTGACTCATATTATGATAACTCTGGATACACTATGTTTAAAGAAGAATGAACTAGATTAAAAAAGAACATGAACAGAGTTGTACAGTGCATTTTCTAATTTTATGTTTGTGTGCATATTCCTGAATGTATGTTTGTATACCACATGATGGAGCCCACAAAGTTCAAAAAAGGTGAAGAATCCCTTGAATCTGAAATTACAAACTGTTTTGAACCTCCATCTAAGTGCTAGTTATAGGACCTTTGTCTGCTGTGAGAGCAGTACATGCTTTTAAGTACTGAGCTGTGTCTCCTGCCCAGTCTAGTTTTTAACAAGTTTAGCTCTTAGAGAAAGGGTGACTGATTTTTTTAATATAATTTTTTTATTGAAAAAAAAAAATTTCCGCCTCCTCCCCGCCTCCCATTTCCCTCCCCGTCTCCCTTTTCCCCCCTCCTCCCTCTCTTCTCCCCCTCCCCCCC
>NW_026068015.1:958678-988735 GCF_014885135.2 Alexandromys fortis
GTGGGAAGTCCAAGGTCCTCCCCCTTCCATCCAAGTCTAGGAAGGTGAGCATCCAAACAGGCTAGGCTCCCACAAAGCCAGAACATGAAGTAGGATCAAAACCCAGTGCCATTGTCCTTGGCTTCTCAGCAGCCCTCATTGTCCGCCATGTTCAGAGTCTGGTTTTATCCCATGCTTTTTCAGTCCCAGTCCAGCTGGCCTTGGTGAGCTCCCAATAGATCAGCCCCACTGTCTCAGTAAGTGGGTGGGTGCACCCCTCGTGGTCCTGACTTCCTTCCTCATGTTCTCCCTCCTTCTGCTCCTCATTTGGACCTTGGGAGCTCAATCCGGTGCTCCAATGTGGGTCTCTGTCTCTGTCTCCATCCATCACCAGATGAAAGTTCTATGGTGATATGCAGAATATTCATGAGTATGGCTATAGAATAGGGCCATTTCAGGTTCCCTCTCTTCAGCTGCTCAAGGAACTAACTGGGGACATCTCTCTGGGTATGTCCCCAGTTAGTTCCTTGTTCTTTTTTTTTTTTTTTGTACCATAAATTGGATAATACAATTACTACTATTGTGACTATTGAAAATCAAATAAAAGAGACAGAGAGATACCAACATTTTCTGGGCAGATCAAAGACTTTAATGTTGACTGATTCATCTTTAGAGGCTTGAACATAGCTCACAAACAGAGTTAATAATATTATTTTGAGTAATTTATGTCATTAAATTGCATGGAAAAGTATATAAATTAGCCAATTGGATTATGCATGTCATAAAAATTGAGCATTAAATCTTGAGGTTGGGAATGTGTCTTTGTGCTTACCTAGTATGTGTTCCAATACGCAGCACTGCAAAGAACAAACCAAAAAAAGAAAAAAAATATGAGAAGTTAGACTGTTGCATTGTTGCTGTTGTGATTTATGTAGTAATCTTGTTTAGAACAAGCAAACACCTAACAAAATTCATAGAAGAAGCAGATGGATGGAAGGTGAAGATGGGAAATAATCAGAAGGCTGCTGTGCTAGGATTGTGTTTGAGATTAACTTTAGGAAATTTATACTGAAAACTTTTGTTATTTACATCTAATTTTGTATAATACTTCTTTTATTATTACTTTTAAAATACAGTTTTAATAGATTATAATATTTATTTCATAGTGATTTTTTTGGTTTGACAAATAGTAATTATTTTTAATAATGTATAGTTTTGACAGACTTCTCAAAAAAAAAAGACAGCAACAATGCATTTTGGTTCCACCTTCCTTCCCTTGAGGATGTTGACTATTACTTCGGTTACATGCCTTGCAAATTGTTTTTATATTGAGATGTCAGGCAGCATTCTTTTCTGCTATATTTGTGTGTTCTAAATTGTGGGATATTCAATTACAGAAATCTTAGGTTAAGCTTTATTTATATAATATATGACTTGTCACAAATGTATACTCAGAATGGGTAACAACTGTGATTTCATTGCATATCTGGAAAATTCATAGTGTTGTCCTGAGTGGTAGAACTCATGCGTGCCTGTAGATACTGCAGCAGAATCACTGCAAGGATTGCCCCAGGGTTGTTTCTAAATTTGAGATGAGAATCCAAATGCTTAAGTCAGCCATTTATCAGACTTCTTTTTGTTATAGTTGTTTTAGGTGAAGATTGACTTTGTAATATGTGTATACATGCAAATGAAAGGGAAAACACACATATGCAGAATCAAAGTGCGTTTATTGTTTTTTATTCCCATAGTGTTTTCAAGGAATACACACACACACACACACACACACACACACACACACACACATATATGTTGTTAATGAATGCTCTTTATAATGCTATTCTTTTGTTTGTGCATGCGTTTTATTCCCTCTTTTTTATTGTAAATAGATTCTTCTCTCATACAATATATTCTGCCCACAGTATTCTTTACCTCCTTTTCTCAGCTCCATTACCCACCACCTCTCTTCTCCATATCTACTCCCATCATTTTCCCTTCAGAAAAGAGCAGACCTCAAGCCACAATCCAGCACACACACACACACACACACACACACACACACATGCACACACACACACGCTCGATACAATAAGACAAGACAAAAGTCATCATGTGGAGAATGGAAAAGGTTATTATGTGATTTTTATTAATATAGATCTGTTTAGAACTTGAAATCATGGATGGTAATACCTCTGGAAGTTATTTTATTGTTCAGGATTGTTTTTAGGTGTCCTCAGTTTTGTTTTGCTATCTAAAGTTAAGAATTGTCCACTCATGGTCTGTAAAAATCTGTTGGCCTAGGAGATCTAGCTCTGCCTCTTATCTGCTGCAGCACTTTGGAGAGTTGTTGCCATGCCTGGGCACCACAGTAGAGCTGGTCCTGAAGGTGTCCACATAGAAGATATGACATTGAGAATATGAAAGGAGAATTGCCACCCTTACCCCCTTGGTCATCACTGCAAAGGGTGGACTTTCCAAGCTAATATAGGAGAGTGGAAGCTGGTGGTAAAGACAAGAAAGAGCTGGTGGTCTGACCAACTACCCAGACCCAGAACCAGGGTGATAAACTCTCTAGGACTTTTTATCAGGAATGGGTATTGACATTTGTGAAAGGCTTTTTTAGCATCTAATGAGATGATCACATGTTTTTTTTTTATCAATTTGTTTATATGGTGAATCACATTGACAGATTTTTGTATGCTGAACTGCCCCTGTGTCTTTGGGATGAAGCCTACTTGGTCATGATAGATGATCTTTTTGATATGTTCTTGGATTCGGTTTACCAGTATTTTATTATTTTTGCATTTATGAGGGAAATTGATCCGTAATCTTCATAAAATAAATTTGGCAATTTTACTTTTGTATTTATTATGTGAATTAATTTGAAGAGCATTGATGTTATCTCTTCTTTGAAAGTCTAATAGAATTTTGAGTTAAAACTGTCTGACCTTGGTCTATTTTTTGTTGGCAACTTTTTTATTTTTTGTCTTTTTGAGAGAGGGTTTCTCTGCAGCTTTGGAACCTGTCCTGTAACTGTCTTGTCGACCAGGCTGGCCTTGAACTCATGAAGATCCCCCTGCCTCTGTCTCTTAAGGACTGGGATTAAAGGTGTGTCTTAACACTGCACAGCTTGGTTGGGAACTTTTAATGACTGCTTCAATTCCTTCAATTGGAGGTCATCTTCAATAGCATAGAAAGTTTGAGGCTATGTTAGGTTACATGTATTCCTGTCTGTAAATGAGTAAATCTGAGCATATGTACATATTGTTCAGTTGACCCAGTAGACAAAATTTCAGGATGTGCCAATCATAACATCTGTGTTTTCGAGTACACAGTACTGGTAGCAGATGAAACAGCAGCACTAGTTGCAAGTGACTTTACAATTTACATTTTTCTAACTTAAATGTCACATCAGCCTTGGCTGTTTGTTCTCTGTGTGACAACACATGAAGTAGTAAGTCACTTCAAAGGTGAGGACTTAGCACTGTTGGCCGAGGACCAGCCTCTGTCACTGGGTGAAACAGAAAACGATTTAGGGGCACCATCCCTAACCAAGAACCAAGCGCAGACCAGAAGAACATATAACATAGGTTTCACTGGAGGAAGAGATATGGTACTCCTCTGAGTATCAAGATGGTCACAGCAGAAGAGACACAAAAATCAGTTGTTCTGAGTCTTAGGCTAATGAGAGCCTCTGTTAATAAGGACATAGAGACCACTATCTGCTCAAATTTCTTGAACACTGTTCTTCAAAACTGTGCCTTCCTTCTGTGGGATAGTGCTCTTGTGCCCTGTAATTGTCACTCATATTGGTTTACTAAAACACTGATTAGCCAGTAGCCAGCATGAAGTATAGGCAGGACAATCAGAGTAAGAGAATTCTGGTAAGGGAAAAGGCTCAGTCTGCAGTTGCCTCCCTGATGCAGAGGAAGCAAGATGAAACTGCTGCCCTGAGAAAAGGTACCAAGCCATGTGGTTATACATAGATTAGAATTATGGGCTAATTTAAATTTTAAGAACTAGATAATAATAAGTGTGAGCTAATAGACCAAACAGGTTATAATTAATATAAGCCTGTGTGTATTTCTTTGAGATAGAGCAGCTACAGCTGTAGGATCAGGCTGGATAGAATCTTCCATCTATACCTTTCTCTTGCCAACCACTTTCTGTTGCTGTCAGTTTTAAACTTATGATCAGTTAAAACCTATTGTGTGTGTGTGTGTGTGTGAATTCATAAATAATTTCAGATATTTATTCTAAACACATTTACATTATAAGTGTTTTTTAGGATGTATCAGAAATACCAGATAAATATTATTTTTGAATGTAGATTGTCCTGATAGCACTAACATCCATGTTGTTTTACAAAGTTTTTTTTTAAGTAAAAAAGTCCTTTAATTTTCTGTAAAGTCATATGAGTTACACCATAAATTGGGATTTTTTTTGATCATCACCATTTATCGTTTATGTTCCCGACAATGCTTAACCATGCTTGGGCAGCCCATTTATGGTGATTCTCCAGTTGTTCCTATCCTGGGCAGTCCTAGATGCTTGTGTTATTGTCATATCCAAATTTCCACAGTCTTCCTTTATGCTGTTTATCCAGATATTCTTTTGGCCTTCCCATTTGTCTTATTTTGTACACTCCTCTAAGCAATGCTATTCTCGGGTATCTGCCGTCATTCATTCTTATAACATGGCGGAAGTATATCAGGTACTGTTACCATATCCTGTAGTTAACTTCCTAATATAGATGGAGATGTTTCTTAATATCATCATTGCACAGCCCATCTCTTTGTGTGAGGCCTAGAATCTTCTTGAGGTATGCCATCTCAAACACATTTGCATTCTGTCTGAGAAGTGTTTCATTGTCCTGGTTTTTTGAGCTGAAAGAAGGCAACTCAAGACAAGTGTCTCCTATACTTGTAATTTTATTGCTATTTTTATGTCTCTTGCTGGCCAAACCTTTCCTAGTGCCTGGAATGCAGTCTTCACTATCCCTATATGACCCTTGATGTCTGAAATAGCTTCCTCATTTGAACTGAGATTTCCTCCCAGATAGACAAAGTTGACTGTTTGAGGTTCTGATTTTTTATTACACTGTTAAAATCCTTGTGAGTCCTTCCAAAGTATTGTATCTCTTTTCAATGTTTACTTTCATACTAAGGTTTTCAATTACTTCCAGCATTGCATTTACCATGGCCTACAGCTCATTTGAACTTTCATCAATTAGTGCTGTATCATTGGCAAAATGAAAGTTTTTGTTTCACAGACCACCTCTCTGCATGCCTATCCCCTCATCCTCCAGGGCTGTTATTATTATTAATTCCAAAAATATATTAAAGATTGGTGGTGAGCGAATGAACTCCTGTAGCACTCCTATGATTGTCTTAGACTGATCACTTAGTTTTCCACAGAATTTGACTTATGCGAAGGTATCTTTATAGGCATCATCCAGTATTCTTATGCTTTTCTCTGGGTTCCTGTAGAACCTCATTATTTTCCAAAGTCCATTCCTCCAAAAATGCATGCTCGAGTACAGACTCATAAATGACTGAATTTTATAAGCCAGATTCCAGACAATGTCATATCCAGTAATTATCATACAGGTATATGCACCAACAGTGTAAGTTGAAGACAATGTCATCAACAGTTTCTACACAGATCTAAAGAATGAGGCCAGCAGGGCTCATAAGAATGACATACTAATTGTTATGGCTGACTTCACTGCAAGACTGGGAACCAGAGAAAGAATAGACTTCAGTGTCATGGGAACATATGGATTTGGACAAGGGAATGATAGTGGGGAATGACTGCTTGACTTCTGCTGTGCAAATGATTTGTACATATCCAACACAAAATTCAGACAGGCCAAACCATCAAGATGCTGGACATGGGAATCACCTGACCAATAGACATACAGCCAAAATGACTAAATTCTGGTCAGAAGGAAACTCTTATCTAGCATCCAAAACAGCCAGTCATTTCCTAATGCTGACTTAGGGCCAGATCACCACCTTGTTATGGCCAATATTCTAGAGGCATGCCAGGTAAGATGAACTGAAAGATTATTCCTAAACAATTTATAAACCCAGTTGTATGGAGAGAGTATAAGCAAATCACTGAAGAAAATATGAGGGAAATCAACCCTTTGCAAATATAGAAAGTGAATGGGAGAAAGTCAAAAGAGCTATACATGAGGCGTAGATGCTTAGTTATGCACAAAAAAGCAACACCAGTAGAATGGCTTCCTACAGAGATGATCAACCTGGCAGAAGAAAGAGGAAGCTAAGGAGCAAATGAAGTGGCAATCTGCAGGCAATAAAACACCATAACTATCTTTACATGGAGCTCAAAGAAGAACAAGGAAGGATAGAGAACTGTATATAAAAGGTATATGCAAAGAGGTCAAAGAAGCTAGACTTCATAATAAAACACATCTTGTCTATGAAGCTATCAGACAGATAACTGCCAGATATGTTCCTCAGATTCGGGTGATGAAAGATGGGCAAAGATGGGCAACGCCATATATTAGCAGGACCAGGGAAAGTAAAACAAAGATGGAGACAATACTTTGACACCCTATACAATGACCCTAATGCTGTCAACATAGACTGCAATGAGAAACACTTTGGTAGCCACTTGAACCCCAGAGATGATGGGAAAATGTTAAATATTGACAAGAGAGATAGAGGAAGCTATCAAGAGAGCGAAAGGTAAAAAGACCACAGGAGTTGATGACATCATGGTGAAGGAGCTGGAGGTGACTACAATAGGCTCAGGGGCCAAGGCACTTCTTAGACTCTTTAGGGAGATATGGGAACATGAAATGCTTCCAACAGAATGGAAGCACTCAGTCATAATTCTCATACACAAGAAGAAGGACAAGCTGGACTGCTCAAATTATATGGGCATCAGTTTGTTGGGCCATAGCAGCAAGATCTTTTCCTCCAAAGATCAAGGACAAAACAGAGGAAATACTAGCAGAGGCCCAGTGTGAATTCAGAGCTAACAGGAGCACCATAGATCAGATCTTCACTTTGAGGCAAATTGCAGAAAAATATGAAGAATTTGGAAAAGACTTATATGTCTGTTACATTGACTTCACGAAGGCATTCAATATCATTTGGGAGATTTTTTTTAATGAACTTTCATTTTAATCTGTATCATTAAGGTAGATTTTAATAAAAATGAACTTTTCTATATACTGTTATTCATCTTATTCTTAAAATTTTTTCACCTACACTATTGTAGGTGATAAAATTCAAGGTAATTTACAACTAGTATGCAAATTCAATTCCTACATAGAGGAGCTTACATCATGATCACTAGAAGATACTGATCTGCATTTTAAGTATCCAAATGGGCTTGGAAAAATGTCTTTTGCTGGAATATTGTTATCATATTAATATCCATTGCTTCATTTATCTTGGGGACTCCTCCTGCCAGTGATGGCTGCTAAGGGCTCTGTTATTTTTCAATTTCTGCCTTTGGAGCACAGCATTGGCTTATTTTTTGTTTTTAGAAGTTATCATTTTTCTGTTTACTTATTTGTATAATTTGAATTAGTCACACTAATTTTGTGTTGCAAGATAAATGAATTCTAAAGGTACCTGTGTTAGCTATTTTTCATCAACTTCTCACAAACCAGTCACCTGGGAATCATGAGCCTCAGTTGATGGTTTGCCTCCACCAGCCTATTGTGTGGGAAATGTCTGTGGTACACTGTCTTGATTGCTAGTAGATAGATGATTACTATGGGCATTGCCATTACTGGGCATGTGGCCATAGGCTGTATAAGAAGATTTTTTAAACAAGTCATAAGAATAAAGTCAGTAAACAGTGTTACCCCATTGTCCTTGATTTCATTTCCAGAGACCTGCTGTCTCCATGGTCTCTGTTTCAATTTCTTTCTTGGCTTCCCTCAGTGATAAACTGTAACCTGTAGGTCTAATAAACACTTTCCTCCATATGTTGATTTTGCTTTATGGCAACAACCAAGAACCAAATAATACAATATTGAAAGCTTGTTGTATGGAGAGAGGCCGCTTGTTTGTCCCAGTGGCTAGCTTATACCCAAAATAACCACACAGAAACTGTATTAATTAAAACACTGCTTGGTCATTAGCTCTAACTGCTTATTGGCTAACTCTTACATATTAGTTTAACCCATCTCCATTAATCTGTGTATTGCCACCTGGCAATTGCTTACCAGAGATTCTAGCTGACATCCAACTCAGGCAGAGGATTCATGGCTTCTCCCTCACTCTGCTTTCTTCTTCCCAGAATTCAGTTCTGTCTTCTCCACCTACCTAAGTTCTGCCCTATTAGGCCAAAGAAGTTTCTTTATTCATTAACCAATGAAAACAACACAAAGACAGAAGGACAGCCTACATCAAAAGCTGAGTGTAGTTTAATTTTATTTAAATACCAAAATTTCATCACTGATGTGGCAATTTCAAAGCATTTTAAGGGGAAAGTGAAGAACATTGCTTTTGGTTTCTGTGAGAGTTTCTGTTTGAAATCATGCTATTGACTGTCTTGAATTTCCTTGTTCTGTCTGTGGCATTTTCATTCTCCTGTATTCTCTTTCTTACTTGCTTTTTTGCTACATTGAGTAAGAGACCAATTTATGCTGTCATCACTTTGTTCTTGAAATGAATATTTGTATCACTTGAGTAACAGCATTTATGTTCATCTCAGATATCCTTCCAGCTCTAGCAGTGTTCATTTATTTCCCATATTTTCATTTTTCCTGGCAAATTTATCTATTTTTATTATCTGCATTTGGAAAATGCTACATCGCTTCATCACTGGCTTATGCTCAATAGCAGGTGCTTAGAAATCAGTAATCTTTAGATTCTGAAAAATTTCACAACTGTGCCACTGACTGTGGCCTGGGATTTATTGTTTCCATGGTGTCGTAGACTGAAAAGAATTAAAGACATTTATAATTTATACAATTAAAGTTGATACACCATGTAGCCACAATGGAGCAATGATTTGGGCAAAATTGCTGTATTTTGACTAAGATTAAAAATGATTTATATAAATTGGAACACATAAATGAGGTCTATATACATATAGGTTTAATTTAATTATCAGATACTTATAGGTTAAGATATATATTGTACTGATTCTTAATTGTATAGCTCTAAGAGGCAGAATTCTATGATGACACATGATTGTTCCTAGAAACTTGAGCTTCGATTTTCCGTGGCACCTGCACCACCTGGAACCGTGGATAGACAAGGGTCTGGGGAGTACTAAACACACAGAGACACAGGTCACTCTTGAAGCAAGAATCCCAATTTTATTATGTTTCAAGTTAGCTTATATAGTGCTCTCCTTAACTAGTAGCCATGCCCTAGTTCTTAGGATTTTTCATCAGCAAGCCCACTAGAAACCATGTCCTTGTTATCAGGAACTCAGGAGGGTTCCATGCTCAGAGCAGCCACAAGCATAGAAAAGCATTTTTCACCCCTCTGGCAGGCAAGTTGTCATAGAAAGTTCAGGGTTTGAGGGTCTGCAGCTCCCAACAATTTTCTCTCAGAAGAAGAAAGCAAATTCTTCTAACAGCTTTCTATTCATTATTTTTTCTGGTTGCTGTGACAAAATACCCAGGCACAGTCAGCTTCAGGAGGAAAAGACTTGTTTAGCCCCAAGGATCCTTGCACAGTCCTCAAAGCCAAGGGCAGTCACAGCCGCCTGAGCCTGTGGCCAGGGTATATCCTGAGGCAGGAAACAGAGAGGAGGTAGATGAACGTACAACTCCTCCTTTTCATACAGTCCCAAACCTCAGCCGTGGGATTGTGCTTCCACATTCAAGGTGAGTCTTCCCACCTCAGTTCATCTGCTAAAAGCAGTTTCTAGCAGGCATGCTCAGAGACTTGTCTTCTACAGGGTTCTGGATATTGTCAACTTGACAAGCAATGCCAGACATTACAAACTGTGGAATTAATTTGTCAGAGGATTATTTCCACACAGATATTTTTAAAGAGAAAAAATGGGTTATTGGGTACATTTCAAGATGAAATACAGAAGATAATAACTAGAATACCACCTATCCCAGGCTACTCCTTAAACCACAATGCTTGCCTCATAGAAACTTTTAACAGGAGTGATACCAGACCATCTCATTCCATTTGCCTTTTGATTTTTTGATTCCCTAAGAGGAAAAGTGTGTTGAGCTCACCTACCCAGATTTACAATCTACACAACTTTAAGATAACAAGTGAGTGTTACTGTAAGCAGAATTTTTGTGAATTTGTTATGCAGTGATGTAATATTCATATATCATGAAACTTCAATGGAAAAACTTGTGAAATCAACTGTTTTATAGGTGTGGGACAATTGAAACATCTGTTTGGCAGAAAGTAAAATAGTCAGGACAGAACTGTTCACTGGATGAACTATCGAGAATATAGTCAATGCCATATTCTAAGAACAATTATAGCTTTGAGAAGCTTTTAAAGAACAAATCTCTATTTGTAACTAACTAAAAAATGCAAGGATCTTTATAGCTAATAGAAACAGCCCACAATGGAACTGTGTCTATTACTTTTGAAAGATTAAAAACAACTTAGTTTGTTTATCCAAAGGAAAGCTACATTGCCACAGCAATAAATCAACAGTACATTTTGTGGATGTATATTGCAAAAACACACACTACAAAGTAAGCCATCATTTTATGAATGATCACAAAGTTTATGACTCCATTGCAGAAATTTATAAATGAAAGCTGATTTATCGTAACAATATGATAACAGTAGGCGAGTTTATGGCTATAGCTGGGCAAGGAGACCTCAGGAGTCTAGGCATATGGTAATGCATGAGTTTATTTCCACCTTGGTCTTAATGAAGAAAGCGAATTCTCTTTGTATGGATGTATAAACTACATGTGCCGTGTCATATACTTGTTATTGGCCATTCAAGGGTAACTTGTCTTGTAGCTGCTAAATGTTAGGAATACCTTTTCATTTCTCAGGGTTGTACAGCTAATTAGTGAAAAATAGTGTGTAAAAGAAAACTAAAGATAACTTAATGTTAATTAATGTTTTTGTTGAAATTCTTCCTGAACTTGACTGAAAATATAAATGTGAAATGAGGAACATGAGAATAGCCACTGAGCTGTTTTAACAATTACAATTATTTGTTTTCAAACTACAGTTTGCCGAGAAGATTCCTGCCATTCTGTAATGTCGTGTGCAGCCGTCCTTCTTAGCCCAGTGGACCAAACAAGAGAAATGAAAAAGCTAGAAGAACCAAAATGTCCTGAGCCTTCCAAACAGTAAGTTGTCATTTAAGGTTCCAGGATGTGAGATATATTCTAAGTATCTCAAAGTTTAGGTGACTGCTCAGACACCCCAGAATGTGATGAAAATGTACAGATGGGTAGAAATTTGCTTTCTTCAATATCAATCAATTTCAACTGTTCACCACCACCTGATGCCTTGAGTGTCTGACCATTGCCATTTAAGTTTTATTTTGGTGTCCTGCTATAGAGCATGGATCAACAAACTGAGAAGTTAGCACTGTGTCTGTGTGCATGCTGATCCTGAATGATTTTGAGAGGTGCAAGTTTGGACTATGATATGGAATCTGTTTATATTTTTGTCTGGTTTTTATGCAAATGTGTGTGTGTGTGCCCTTGTGTTTATGAGTCTGCAGAGAGAAGAAGATAGTGTTGGATCTGCTAGTGGTTGCCAGCTAAAGATAAAGGTGCTGAGAAATGAGCCTAGGTCCTCTGAAAAAAAGTACTATTAACCACTGAGGCCTTCCTTTCTCTATCTCTGAAGTCAGTTCTTAGTAAAAGTTTAGTTTAAAGGTGACTTTGATTTTACAAGGAGTACAAGTTACTATTTTAAATTTTTAAGTAAATTAGCATATACTAAAACTTTTTACTATTGAAGTTTGCTGTGTCACATGATATTGCCTGCTAAGTACACAGGTTTGGTAACAATTGGTTGTTTTGCCTTCATTGACCTATGTTCTGGTTGCCATACACATGTTTATTTTGTCAAAATTTGACAAGGTAGGAGATAATATTGGCATGCATTTTTCTAAATAGGTGTATGTGCTCAAAAAGACTATTTAGAGGATATGTATAACCATGCAAATACAATTTATACAATTTCCTTTAAAAATACTGCCTCTTACTGAAAGCTAAAGTTGATATTATACATTAAATAAATGATAGAGGATTAAAACATGATAACAAATATACATAGACTTGAAATATTAAATCACAGATACTTCTGATAAAACATTACATTAATTCAATGGACAACATGGTGTTGATTTTCCAGAGAAGATATGATTATGTCTGATAAAAGGTTTCTGAATGAAAAACATATTACATGTGACATAGTTTGTATGTGATTATATATAATTATATGAAGCAGGTAATAATTATATATGCTAATATGAGATATATAATGTGTGATGATATATGATCTCTGGTGAAATGTGCTATGTGACTCATGATGATATAGGATGCAAGGTGATATGTGGTAGTGTATGATGTATGGTACTATGTGGTTGTGTTGAAATGCGGAGATATGCTGTGGAGGATGGTATGTGTTGACGTGTAATATGTGATGATGTAGCACAAATAATAAAAGTCCAGAGACAGATATTGGGGTTCAACCCAAAAACCAGAAAAGCAAAGCAACCAAGCCACTAGAGAAGTCTAACCTCTAAAGGAGCTAGGTGACCACAGACTAGGCAGACAAATCCTCTCGCTCCTTTTATTTTATTAAAGAATTAAAGGTGTGAGGCATCACCCCCTTGATTTGTTTCTGCATTGATCTTGTGTCACCCTGGGTATTCTTGAACTCACAAAGATCCATCTGCTTCTGTCTCCCACATCTTGGGATTAAAGGTGTGTGTCACCATTACGTGACCTCTAGTGGTTTAGGTTTGCCCTTCTGATCTTTATGCAAACTTCATTTATTAAAACAAAAATAGACTATCAGTATATGATGATATATGGTATGAATATCTGTGTGAACTATGGTGGTGAATGCTAGGTGGTGCTGTATAATATGTTTTGATATATGCTATTTTATGTGGTGCTATGTGGTATGTGGTGACGTGTGGCATGTGATCTGTGGTGATGTGTGGCATGTGACATGTGATGATATGTAGTGATATGTGACACTATATGAGTTGTAGTGAGTCGTGGCACTATATGCTATGTGATAGTATCTGGTATGTGATGTTATGTGGATGTTGCCTGCATTTGTGAGTGGCCCATCACATTTTCAAGGAGTCTTGGCACATACTAAACAGACCTGCTTGTTACACTGCTTTATGTTTCTTGCCTGTTTCTCTACCTGGTCATATTCTCCCAAACAGTTTCCTGCAACATGATTCTATTTAATAATCTTTGTGAAATCAATTAGAAGAATCTCTTAATGTTATATTCAATAATACTGAATCAAATGGAGCAATGCATGTATTTGATTGCATGAAGATATTCACTATTAATATTCTCATTATAGAGGAAAGAAATACCAGGCAATTCAGGAAGTAGTGATTGTAATTCAGTTTTAATGCAATCTGAAAGTGAAAACCATTTAACTACGCATAATGTAGTTTAAGTTTTAGGATCCTGTAGTCATCTTTTGTCTAATAGGAAGAAAATTACTTCTCATATTTGTCCAGTGAGTTACATAAGAAAGTTCAAATGTACTCTCCTGCAGTGTTTGTGAGTTTACTTAAGTCCCCATACACTTTTAACTTGGCTCTTAAACTTTTTGGATTATATTTCAAGGACTTACAGCAAAACTGATTAATAGTTAATAATCGACATGCCTTCCCTCCCCCCCCCAAAAAAAATCTTTAGCCGTTTCATTAGCAGTCTTATTTCTTATTCTGGGGTGTGTGTATGTGTGTGTGTGTGTGTGTGTGTGTGTGTTGTGTGTGGTCTTACTAGGAATCACTAACATCCCTTTCTTTCTGTTGGGCCTGAGATCACTCTGTTGTCTCAGGACCCACATTCTCATTTAAATGCTCTTTGCCAACAATATTATTAATTCATGTATATCGGCTTCTGTTTTTTTGCATCATAAAGACTGTTAAATCTGTTTTGCTTGTGGATATTTATTTGTTTGTGCTTCAGTTTCTCTATCTATCAATTATGCTGACACCTTGACCTTCACTATGAGGGTGCAATTTTTTTTACTCGACCAGGACATAGTTCTGCCAGTGCCCCAGTTTCACCTGTTAGCATTATGGATGACCCTGTATGTAAATGTCTCATGCTGAAAGGTGCTTTGAGACATCTCTGTAGGTGTCCTGCCAGAATCCCCACTTGTGTTAAGAGCAAATCAATGGCCAGCATTTTCTCTTTTAAAGTCATGTATCTAAACTTCTCATTTACATAAAGCCACATGATTTTATTTTCTTAAAATCTTGGATTTCCTTCATATAATATAACTGCGGTATAACATCAATTGTTTTTTATTGTATTTTAAATTTTTATTTATTTATTTATTAAAAATTTTCACCTCCTCCCATCCTTTCATTTCCCTCCCACTCCTCCCACTCCCCCTCCCCCTTGCTCTCCAGTCCTGAGAGAAGTCAGGGTGCCCTGCCCTGTGGAAAGTCCAAGGCCCTCCCCCCTCCATCCAGGTCTAGGAAGGTGTGCATCCAAACAGACTAGGCTTCCGAAAAGCCAGTACATGCAGTAGAATGAAAATCCGGTGTCATTATCATTGGCTTCTCAGCCCGCCCTCATTGTCAGCCACGTTCAGAGAGTCCGATTTGATCACATGCTCATCTGTCCCATTCCAGCTGACCTTGGTGAGCTCCCATTAGATCAGTCCCACGGTCTCCGTGGGTGGAGGCACCCCTTGCAGTCCTGACTTCCTTTCTCATGTTCTCCCTCCTTCTGCTCTTCATCTGGGCCTTGGGAGCTCAGTCCAGTGCTCCAATGTGGTTCTCTGTCTCTATCTCCATCCATCGCCAGATGAAGGTTCATCATTGGCTTCTCAGTCAACCCCCCATTTCAGCCACATTCAGAGAGTCCGGTTTGGTTGAATGCTCATTCAGTCCTGGTCCAGCTGGATTTGGTGAGCTCATCAATTGTTTTATTAACATTAGCATTATATATTTTAAAAGTTGAGCTGACTCAGAAGGTATAAGTATCTCATAAGTTTTGCTAAAAGTAATCGTCAATTGTGAGTTTAAGGAAACTATTCAATTATTTTTTTAACACGTATTTTCCTTTTTAAAACTATGAAATCATCACTCACATCACAATTATATATGTCTTGTATATCACACACCATAATTTTGAAAATTAAAAAAAATGGTGTAAGCGATGGATGAGCACAATATATGAGCACAATGGATGAACACAATATAAACACAAGATTAATGACTGACAATTCTTGATTGACAATGAGAGACTCCCTACCTAAACCAGCTTCAGGAAGATCGGTGAGTAGTAACGAAGACTGACTCATGTTGCTAAAATATAGTGGGAGAAATTTCTGTAACTACTAGGGTTGGATTTGAGGCAGAACTGCCCAAGGCCATTCTGTTTGCAACTCACCTGGCTACCTGCAGTTCTTATTTTCTAGGACTTTCACTCCTCAGATGTTTTCAGGGTCCCAGCAGCAACTGAGGCAGATGTTCATCTTACCAACACATCCTGTAGAGAGAAACAGTTTTTCCTAAAAGGAGGCAAGTATAGATTTCAGTGCCATTGGTTTCAATTGTTTAAATTACCATTCTGACACAGTCTTGGTCACTGAAATTTTTATGTACTGGATCCCATTGAAGCCTGAGAGAGTGGGTTATATTGACAATGAAAAAGACACTTGAAAATTTGAGAATATTGGTAAATAAGAGCAAAAATAGAGGACAAAATTTAAAATTATGTATAAAGAGAGAATTCAGAGTAATAATGAATGCTCCATTTAGTTTGTAATCTCACTTTGAATGGCAGAATTTTTATTATATTAATTTTAAAATAGTTAAATATTATCTACAACTTGCATACCTTTTTCTTTCAATAAATTTTACCAACTTGTTGTAGTTTATGTTTTTCGATCTACTTGTGCTACTAAGAAGAAGTATTTGTAATTTTCTTACCCTGGATTTGTTTGTTTTATTATCATTTATCTCATAGTACAATTCCTGAAATATACTAATATAAGAGGGAAACAGGAATATATAAATTTTGAAATTATTTTCACAGAAAATATATTAGCTAAGAAACCTTGTCACATATTTTAGAGATAAAGATGCTAGAGTGAGTTAATACATTTTTATTTTCCATAAGTGAAAAATATGCACAAATATTAGCTCCCAATATAATGCTGAACCATTTCAATTCTGTCATTGAGAAGCAGGCATCTCATGCCTAGCATCTCCTTAATTCTGAGTGGGATTACTGCTTTAAGTACCTCATCCTCCTGATGGTGCAGGCACCTCATATAAATTCATACACCTCTGAATGTCTGAAGCAGAGCTACAGTGACATAATTTAAAACCCAGGATTTCTCTTGCTAAGCAGGTCTGGAATAATTTTCTTCATAGATTTACTTCAGAATATGTAAGGCATAGTTTTAAAAAGTTATGAGAATATCTTTTGATAATGCTGTAAACTAAGTAGAATTTAGAATTCTTCACTGGGAAAGAATACTTGAAAACTAAAAGATAGTTTCTATTCTGTATTAGTATAGTCTTTTGGATAGCATTTGTTTGTTTAACATTGTGGATGGTTTGTTAATATATCAATACAAAGACTTGAAAACAATTCAGAATATTGATCTTTATTATATTATTGTGTTAATATATTACTACATAATTTTGCAAGATGTGAACCATTTCATAACAAAGGTAGTTATGTACTTATGTTTGATAAATATACATTGACTTTGAAATGCTTTTTTAAAATGGATACATTTATCTACTTTGCCACATAATCAGGAACATCTTAGATTAGGATTTTGTCTTAAGAGCAAAATGACAGGAAGAAGCTGTCCTTTGTAAGAAGGCAAGGTGCATTTTGTGTATCATGGTGGAAGAGTTCAGAGGTATGCTTCTGTCTATACATCATTCTAATAAGGTAAATAAAGTTATGGATTTGATTTCTTTTCGTAGTCTTTTCAATGTATCTCAACAGACTACAGAAAAGATAAAATAGCTAGAAAACAGAAAAATCATCTTGGGCAGGTGGCTCACACCTATGAGCTCAGCATGAAAGAAAACTCCCCAGAGTTTGAGGTCATCCTGGGCTGTGTAATGGGAACCTTTCTCAAAAAAAAAAATATGTAATCTAAATAGCTACACAGAGTTCAAACATTCAGTCACATAGAAAGCTAAATTTGAAGAATGGAACTTTTTATAGTCACCAAACATTAAAATATGAAATGTATGTTCACATTACAGCTATGCATAGCTTACTCTTCTAAACTTCACATGTCCAATAAATAGCTTAAAAAGGACCACTTTCGAAATAGACATAATATTCAAGCTCTGCAGAGAAAGAAATCATATGACATTGGTTCTGGATCTGATTTTGTGCACTGTTAGGAATCTTCTTGTAGCAAATGCAGATCTTCACCCATGCTCAGAATTAGTGTCTGAAATGAAGGGCCTTGTTGTCGTTGTAAGTATACAGGGAAAGGAAAAATAACTTGTGGTATTACTTCTCTGCCCTTTTCCATTTTTTTTCTTTTGGTTTTTCAAGACATGGTTTCTCTGTGGCTTTGCCTTTTCCATATTTTAATTTTATTTTATATCCAGAACCTTATGTTACCCTAAAGGTATGATTTATGGCTAGGATTGTGGAAATACAGTGTTTCTTAGTTGTGTGACCAACTCTCTGAATCAAGACCCCCTTACTTTTGTTCACCTTCATTGGCTTTGGAAAGGTGCACTGGGTTTCTTTGGAAAGGGTGTGGGGCTGCTGCTGCTCAGTACAGAAGTCTGATTTACAAAGCATGTTCAAAATTTACCTATTTTATTTTTCAAAACTGCTCTGAATGTCATCCATAAAGTTGACTTATAAACTTTTCATTGATTAGAGCCATCACAGAATTATATCATCAGCCTGTTTCCAAAATCACCATTTTCTTAGTCCAAGCATAGTTCAGTTGTCAGAGATGAAGGAGGAGATTTCTGTATACAGCATCCTCATCCCAGTGTGAATCTATCCGCCTTTGGTGAGGAAGCTGTAGGGAGGAGCTATTTTGTAATCACAGCTCATAGAGAGTTCTGGAGGATCAGTTTCCAACTTCACTGCAGCTGAAAACACAAAAGGAAAATGCCAATTTCATGCTTGGCTGCCTGAGGCAGGCTTGCTTGAACTGAAGGGAGAAAAAGGCTGGCTGCTGCCAAAGCAGCTCCCTGCATGCGGAGTCCATCAGGGAGGACAGAGTCCATGGTGCACAAGGTAGAGGAGAGCAAAACAGAAGTTGGTGCTTCCTGGGTTGTTACTAGGGCTCTGCAGCATGCAGGAAGAGACCCTTAAATGTCCACTCTGTGCATTTGCTAGTCTCAAAGCCAGATTGCACTAAAATGCTTCTGCTGTACTGAACTTCGCTTCCCACCACCAGAACACAGGACTGTGAGTCTGAGCAAATTCTCGGCATCCTGGCCTTCTCTTAATAAGTCCATAGCAGGAAAACTTGGCATTGTTTTTGTCTTATGTGTTATTGTTCTGTACAACCAGGTCTATTGAATTGTAAGCTTGCCTCTTGACACCCAGGTCTGTCCCTTTGTGTCAATGTCTTTAAACGAGTTCGATTCTTACTTTGGGCTTGATATTTGAGAAGATTGTATTACATCCTTTTTCCAGCTGTATGCCTTTGCTCATCACAAAAGTTGAGGGAACTCAGAGTTTCCACCAACCAATAAAGATTCCCCTACCAACCACTGGACCTGGCATTCTCTGCTAAGTGTCACTTGCTATATTCCTCCAGTCACTCATTAAGCCACCAGTCACTGGTAGTTGACAGATCTTAGAGGGGGAACTGAGACACTCAAATTTCCGGGTAAACTGTGTATAGAAACAGCAAGGTGGAAAGGAAATGCAGACAGTTTTAGATTTTTGGTCAATTAAGTTGTGTTAACTAGTCAGTTGTGAGAGCGCAAATATCCACTAGCTCATTATTTATCCCAGTCTCTTGATCACCTTATTACAAGTTGTGGTCTCATTCACATGCGATTTATAAGATTTAAAACACAAATATAATTGGCTTATGTTGAACAA
This sequence comes from Alexandromys fortis, assembly GCF_014885135.2. Lineage (NCBI taxonomy): Eukaryota > Metazoa > Chordata > Mammalia > Rodentia > Cricetidae > Alexandromys > Alexandromys fortis. Next base: position 977,889 of record NW_026068015.1, read on the forward strand.
CTCCAAGGAAACAGTGTCTTCAGGGCATAGCAGGACTGACTTACATATGGACTCAGAGACTGGGGCTACACACACAAGACCTGGACAGGTTCAAGTCAGAAAAAAAAAAAAAATTCCAGTTTGTAAAAAAGAAAAAGTGAGCACAAAGTGTCATCTCTAATCAAAACGCTTTCTTCATTTGATACCTGGAAGGAATAGGAAAATCCAAATTCTCCAGTGGAGTGTGGCTGGGTATTTGAAACACATTCCAGTGCAGGTTCCATACCCAGGAGTAGTTGACATCACAAAATAAACTCCTTTTTTTTGTGGGATTTTTATTTCATCTTGTTTTGATAAATTTTGTCATTTTTTAAAATTGCTATTATTGTAATTTTTGTCAAAGGGGGCATGAAGTTGGTTGGGTAGGAAGTGGGGTGGATTTGAGAATAGTTGGGAAGGGGGCTATGATTTATTGTCTGAAAAAATTATCAGAATATATATTCCATGTTATTCAAGAACCAGGAGATATTAATCAATCAAACAAAAAATTATAAAAAGAGCACTCTTTAGAGAATCTTTTCCTTTGATTGATAGTGTTATTTTATCTTCCTATGGTTTATTGCTCCTTAGTAAGTCACAGTATTTGTCCCCTTGTGCAGTCAGCTTGTCAAGTCCAGAACTCCTACTGACTTGTCGTGTCTGCTTTGACAGGCCTTCTTTGTAAGCTGAGCATGTAAATGCTATTTTTCAGATGACTTGGGACAACTTGATAAGATGACTGAAGTATTTCAGTTCACCAGAGCAGTTCCCTTTATGGGGTAATATAAATACAGATTTATCAGATCCTTGAGCAAGATTGTAAGTGCATCTTAGCTGCTGTACAAGTAGAAACTATGTATGCATACAGGCTCACAGCCAGCTCACAACCACCCTGCTAGCATCCTACAGTGAATTCTGTTTCCAAATAAGTGACTGTTTCATTTGAAGCTATTCTACAACCATGCAAAAATAGTATCAGTCTTTTAATAATAGCACAAAGTTATGTTCTCAGATATCAATTCGTCATTTTCTTCGTTTTATGGGGACAACGGCAAGCAGGGTAAGCTAACAGAGCATCATTTGTTTGTCTAGAGTGCACAATTTAAAATATGTGGGAGAACTGCATAGGGCACACAGAAGAAAAGGATTAGAAAGAAACTGATTCAGAATCATTTGTAAAATTATAGGAAGTAGGTATAGAGTTGTAGAAAAATGCATAAATATATAGGGTATTGTGCAATTTATTATTGTACACATTTCTTCTAGTGTTATCTGTAAAAATGTGTTTTTCTGATTATTTTTAAGGGAAACATTATCATTGAATATCTGCATGTGTGCATATCTGTGTATGTGGGGGCTTATATGTGCATGTTATATATATATATGTGTGTGTGTGTGTGTGTACATGTATATGTAAGGCTATGTGTTTATGCATGTCTATACATGTGTATGTATATGCATGACTGTGCATGTGTGGATGTGTGTATTCCATGACAATGGATGTGTTAGATGTGGTTGTATGTTCATGTCTATGCATGTGTGGGCATGTATGTGTACATGGCTATGTATGTGTAGGTATGTGTTTGTGCATGACTGGGCATATGGGAGTGTGTATGGGTAGTTGTGCATGTGTGAGTGTGTCTTTATGTATGATATGTGTATGTGGGTGTGTGTAAATGTCTGTACAAGGGTGGTTGTGTATGTGCATAACTGTGCAGGGGTGGGCAGGTATATATGCATGACTGTGTATGTGGGTGTGTGTTTGTCCATGTCTGTGCATGAGTGAGTGTGAAATATGTGCATGGCTACATATGTGTTGATATGTATATGACTGTGCATTCATGGGTGTGTGTATTCCATGACTGTTCATGTGGGCGTGTGCTTGTCCATGTCTATGCATGAGTGAGTGTGGGTATGTGATTGACTACATATGTGTATAACTGTGTATATAATAGGTGTGTGTATGTGCAAGACTGTGTATGTTTTGGTGAGGGCACGTTCATACATGTCACTGAGAAGTCAAGAAGTCAACTTGGGGTGTTTTTTTTTCAGGTACCACCACCTTGGTTTTTATTTTTTGATTGACAATTGTATATACATATACAATGTATTATGATAATAGTCACCCCATTACCTTTTCTTGTCCCTTCCTACTCCTGTTGATACCATTCCTTCTTTCCTGGTGTCATGTCTTTCATTAGACTAGAACTTCACTCACCCTTAATCGGAGGGACTTGTGTGTGTTTGTGTGTGTGTGTGTGTGTGTGTGTGTGTGTGTGTGTGTGTGATGCTGTGGAAATATGGAAGATGGGGAGGAATACAGCGAGGCACATGACATGGTAGTTGTGCTCATGGATATCCAGTAGTTGTTGCAGCTTCTGTCTTATTTGTTGAGGTAAAGACTATGGATTCACTAATTAGAGTGGGCTGGCTAAATTGCAGAAACCAGGGGTCTTCTTGTCTCCATCTTCCTAGTGCTACAATAAAAGCATACGTGATCATACCAGGCTCTTAATGCAGGCACTGAGAACTGAAACCTGGTCCTCATACTTTAGCTTTGTTGAATGAGTCTATTCCCTAGCCTAAATATTACCTTTTCCCATAATTTGAATCAAGTTGTCCTTGTAGCATATTTGCCCTAGGCAGTTGCTTTGTTCTAGGGTGCTCCCAATATTAAGTAACATACAACAAAGATACTTGAGAACTGATTACTTTCTATTTATATATGAGGCTGGATATATATGAGCACTGGCTTTGACTAGAAAGTAGAAGAAACTGTGATGGTTGAAAATAAGTGTGGTGATCAGAGGGGCAGCATCCAGCCACTGATAGCAGATTGAAAGAAGAAACCCTCAGCTAAACACTAGACAGAGCTAGAGAAACCCCGCAGAAGAGGGGGAGGTAGGATTATAGGAGCCAGAGGGGTAGAGGACACCAGATGAACATGGCCCACAGAATGAACTAAGCAGGTCTCCAGGGACTCACAGAGAATGAAGTTACAAACACAACCCAGTATGGGTCTGAGTTAGATTCTCTGCATATAACTTAAGTATATTAGTATAGCTTGGTGTTGTTTGAGGGACTCCTAACAGAGAAGTGGGGAGTGTTTCTGACTCTTTTGACAACACTTGGGACCCTTTAGCTCCTACTGGGTTGCCTTATCCAGCGTTGATATGAGGGTCTGTGCCAAGTCCGACTGTAACATTTTGCGATGTTCAGTTGATATTCTTGGGAGATCTCATTTTTTTTTTTAAGAGAAAGGGATCTCCTCTTTTTTGGTAATCGGGGAGAAAGGAGAAGGCATGAGGAGGAACTGGGACTAGTGGAGGAAAGGAACCTGCAGTGGGGATGAAATGTATGAGAGAAGAATGAAAGTTTTTTTTTTTATAAAGCTCTTTAGTTGTTAATATTCAATATTAACATAGAAACTCCTTGAATAATTCACAGGTAAAGATGGAATTTTCAGCAGTAATTTTGTCATACAATATCAGAAAGAAGGATCTTCAAACTAGGAGCCCAGAAGGCTAGCATCCAGCCTGGCTTGGGGCAAAGCTTTTGCTTTCCTGAAGGTCGCCCTTAATATTTGTGAGTTAAACATTTGGGTCAGAAATGCTACTGATGAGCAGTCTAGCAACTTTCAAATAGCAAAGTGACTTGCTACTGTGTTTGCTCTGTAGAGGGGAATTACAATAAATACTAACAAGTATTTTCAAGTATTTTTGAATTAATAACCCCCCATGGCTGATGCTGCTTGTATTCCAGTTGGCGCCTTGGGACTCAATCACATCTGAGTGCTCCTATTGCAGAGCACATTAGACAGGATGCTATCTACATTTCTTGTTGTTACTCAGTTGACACCAAGGACAGCGGCTTCTAAGGTCTGATGCTTTCTATCATTCTGCCCATCTTTTTTTTTCAGTTTCACTCAATCTCTTTAACATGATTCTTAGTGCACAGTTCACAAGTATAGAATCCTATATCGTTCTTTTCAGAGTTTATGAATGTGTTTTGGTTGTACAGTTCATAGAAGTAGTTTGTTATGTGCTGTGTTAAGCTCTATAGATATTAGCTCATTTTTTTATGTTCCAAGCGCTTTATTTATTGATTTATTTATTTATATTAAAAATTTCTGCCTCCTCCCCACCTCCTATTTCCCTCCCTTTCCCCCATTCCCCTCCCCCTCCCTCTCCAGTCCAAAGAACAGTCAGGGTTCCCTGCCCTGTGGGAAGTTCAAGGACCTCCCCGCTCCATCAAGGTCTAGGAAGGTGAGCATCCAAACTGGCTAGGCTCCCACAAAGCCAGTACATGCAGTAGGATCAAAACCCAGTGCCATTGCCTTTGGCTTTTCAGTCAGCCCTCATTTTCCGCCACATTCGGAGAGTCCAGTTTTATTCCATGTTTTTTCTCATTTTATTCTCTCTTCCAGTAATAGTATATGCAATAATTATCCACATGTAATGCAGGAAATATGGCACACAGACATTAAGTTGTCCTAGAGGATCCTGTAGAAGAAGAATATAAGTTGTCCTAGATGATCCTGTAGAAGAATAAATTGTACTTTCTTTCCCATAATCTTAATTTACTAACTATTATATTTGACACAATGCATAATTTATTTTTAAAATTTTTAGTAATTTAGATTTTTGGCAAATTTGAAATATGTCATTACAAATTATTATAAAATATGCATGCCATATAAAATTTGCACATGTACATCAGCACAATAAATAGAACTAGAGTTAGTCTTCTTCTAATAACTCTAGAGTTCCTCATCATATCCATTATAATCTTTGCGTTTATTCTAGTATGTCTTCACAAATAAGCCAAGAAGCAGAGTGTTGGATTTCTGATGTTTGAGCTTTACTTAGTGCTCTCATTTTACTTGATGCATTTTATGAGTCTATTACACTAGCTTTATCTTTTTTGGTATTTCTTTGTAAATGGCTTTTATTAACTTCATATGAATAAGTCTGAAATATCTTTACTATGGATTAAAAGCACTTAAGAATTTGTAGAAACAAGGCTGGTGAGATTGCTCAGCATGTACAGGCAGTTTCTCCCAACTCTAAAGACCTCAGTTCAATCTTGGGGCTCCTATAATGGGAAGACTACAACAGTTTCCCTCTGACGTCCACACATGACTGACTCTCTCCCTCCCTCTTTCTCTCTCTCTCCCTCCCTCTCTCTCCTTCCCTCCCTCCCTGCCCCTTCTCTCTCCACCCCCCTCACACACACACAGACACAAACATACATACACACAAACACACAAATAGGCACAAGAAGATTAAATATAAAAAACGGAGATATAATGTAAGATGTGAAAACTAACCAGGTTTTTATCCTCAACCATGGTATCCAACTAACATTTCACACACTTTATCAGGAAATATAAGACAGTGCACCAAATAGGGTGTCTTCAGGTAATTTGGATATACCATTATGGCATTTAATATTTTAAATAATCCATCCTATAATTTTCTTGTAATAAGGGCTCAGAAATAATGGACTCTATGTGGGTCTGTGCAGATCTAAAGGCATAACAAAGATTTCTATTAAAAGTGATATATAGAGGTGTCTCAAGAAGTAGGAAAGAATTCCATAGCAAGGAATTTATGCTGGAGATTTCCATGACTGAGGTGCTGGAGTAGTGAAGATGGATTTCAGCATTACTGAAGCTACAGAACACTCAATCTGTGAAATTCCTTACACTCTAAAGGATCTGTTCTGATGAAGGTCACCTGTAGTTTTGAAGATCATACCTTTATTTCGTTTCATTTATTATGATTAATCATGTTAAAGTAATTTGATTTGATTTAATACGATAAAGTAAACCATATTTACTTTAGGATAATTAAAGTATGATACGATTGCCTAAATATCACAAGATTGTGGCATATATGTGATTATTAGTCTAGAAAGAATGAGTGATAAGGTCTTTAAATGACAATGGAATTTGTTTTGATTAATTTGCTTTATTTTTCTATGCGTAAGCTATTCCAGTTATTATTTCATTATGGAGATGACTTCATTTTCCTTCTCTTACAGAAGGCAGGTTTTGTCTTAAATTTTTATCTGCATATGAATCTGACTCAATGTATTTGAAAGTTTTTTAAATGTAAATTGGTTTATATATAAGTTTTCAATAAATAATTACATTATTTACTATGTATAATTAAATACAAGTTCTTTTTTATAAGGGAAATCAAGAAACTAGTGAAGTTGTATAGCTATTGCATAGAGTGTAATGGACATAAACAAAAGGCCTGATGTGGAACTGTGACTCCAGCTCCCCCCTCCTTTTAACATCTGAAATTTAGCAATCATTTGACTCAGTCTTTTACTTATATCTTTTAAATTAAAGACTTAAGGCAGGTATTTCCTAAGCTATACATTCCCTCTAAGTTGCTATTTGAACTCATGGGTTGTGCATATTCAAAGCATTTGATAAAGTAAAATATTGATCTGTTTGTCATATTTTAAGTCAAATGGTTTTGTGATGCAGAAGCAATTCTTCAGGCTTGCACTAGACCCTTGACCCCAGTGCCTTGTTTGTCCTTTTACATGTGAGTGTAAACATCCTCCCCCTCAGGTTTTGGAACAACTTCCGTTATTGTCTTATTCTTTCTTGTTTCATTCTATCATAAAGGCATTTAACTGAATAATGTACTGACTGTTGCGTGTATGACTTCCATATAACTAGACAAATAAAACACGTCAAATTATGTTTATATTCTTTCTTTCCCACATATATGCTTTCTACTTGATTATAAATAACTATGAAAATTGTTTCATATACTTGATGTAATCTATTATGACTGGCAGGGTGTAACAATGCTAAATAGGTTATCTGTTTTCTGATTTTTCATTTGAAATTCACATGTTTTAATAGAGAAATATTTTCTTTAATTATAAAAACAAATCAGGACAGGAAATTATTGCATTATATTGAACTGTACCCACATGCTTTATCATTTTATTGGAACAAGAAACCAGGTGAAAAGCATTTTTAAATTAATATGCATTTGCTTCAGAAGACAAAAAATAAAAAATGAAACAGGAAGCTGCTTTCTGATATTGGATGGTCATTCTGTGATTAAAATATAATGTGACCTCCAGATGTTTTGCATCATTAATTACTGGACACTTTAAAATATGGTAATTGAACATTTAATTTTAAAATTGGATACTCAATTGAGATTTGCAACTCTAAGATTTATCGGCCACAATAAATGTTTCTACTTAGAAAGAGAAGATGACAAGGATGTTTTATTGAATCTAGTCTCTTACCTCAGTTATTTAATACATTTCCTTCTATAACTGTCATTCCCAGGGCATAGGAAAAGGACATTAGAACGTACTCAATACTCCTTGAAATAAACTGGGCACAGCTTTTTCAAGTGAGTTTAGTCTGGATGCTCTGGGTACAATTACATCATTTTATAGCGCATTTTGCGTTTTTTAAAAAAATCACCATAACAGTATAGATAAAGTGTGAATGTCCTTTGGTGAACCAGGGATCCTGGACATAATCCATGGCTGTTTCAATGCTCTGTAAGAAGTGATCTGGGAAAAGAAGCCTTGCAGAGGACACTGTTTACATTGCCAGGCAGCCAGGGCACACTCACTCCTGCTTGCCCTGGCATCCTTGAGCAGTTACAACACCAATCCCGGGTATTTCATCTGCCTTCTGCCAGAGAGGACAAAGTTCAGTTCTGTGCCTTAACAGTGTTCTCCCAGTCTATGTCCTCTGGAGACAGGATAAACTGCATAAGCATTGAGGGTAGAGAGACTGCTCTATAGTATTCTCCAATCAACCAGCTTTTGCTCACAAATGATAAACAGTCACTAGAAGGAGTTTAAAGGCCAACAAAAGTATAATCACATCACTTAGTATATAAATTTCTTTAAGGAAGTGTCTATATTTCTTCAGTTCATACCTAATGCCTCTGTGTTTTGGAATACTGAGAAGAGCCTATTAGTCCAAACGGTTGTACTACATACTCTGTATGTTATTCAGTTGTTCATGAAGTAACTCATTGTTGCAACTTAAAAGTCATATTTTACAGGGCTTGGTACCATCACAGATATCAAGAATAGGCTTTGCATTCTCTTCCAAAACTCCCCACAATGCTTTAGTTACATGATGGTCTCATAAGTATATGATTATTTATAAAAGAAATATTTGCACATATAAAATAGAAATTGTATAAATATTTTCTTTCATTGTGTTAAAAGCTAATATTTATACTTCTCATTAAAATTACTTCATTACATTAACATTTTTTAAATATATTAAAACCTTCCAATGAGATAATTAAACTATCTTGAAAACAGGCATGTTTTAAGTGTAAAAATCATATTTTAAGGCATTTTTACTGAGAAAATTGTGTAATAACTACTATTATTTAATAATACATGCAGCATTAATAAATGAATATAAAATTATGTAATATAATATGTGTGTAATAATATTACATGAATGTTTAGTAATAATGTAAAAATTATGTAATAATAAATATGTCTTCATATGCAAACAAGTGGACAAGTTTATGATACAGGCTTCAGAGAAATAATTAAACAAATAAGGTTTGACAGTGAGTAAATCTGCTCCTGGCAGCACCAATTACTTTAAGAGGATGATAGGCGTCGAAGAGGTTCCTATGGAGTTCGTTAGACATTTGGGCAAGAAACTGCTCTTACCTGGATTGCTTGCTTAACTGGACATGCAGGACACCCAGAGAAATGACTGCTGAACTAGCCTAAAAGTGAGATAATTTTTTAGGGTTCCTGCTTCGTGAAAGAGTCTGCAAGACATTCTGCAGGATACAGAAGAAAGAGACTGACAAACTGCCAATGTAGTTGGAACTGTCTTGAAATTTTCTGCTTTGTGGAAATATCTGCTGGATACTATGGGTCTGTAGGCCAAAGACGGATGACCCAATGGTACAGAAAAAATTTGGGTGACTGTCCAGGTAGTGAGATGTCTCTGTCAATTCTAGAGTATTGGAAGTTTCTTATAATGTACTACCTGTTTACATAGGGAATATTATATCCTTCTGGAGTCTTTGATGGAGTTGAAAAATTTAAAGTTATAGTTACAGTTTTCCTTAGTTATGATAAAAGTTAAAATAGATATAAATATTATAACTATAATTCTTGCTTGATACATGTTTTATTATATGTAATTTTTCTACATTAAAGTTAAAGTCTTCCTTTTTATTTAATCAGAAAAGTGGAGGTGATGTGGAATTCCTTTCTGTTTTCTGTGAATATCATTGGTTAATATAGGAACTGCTTTGGGCCTATAGCACAGCTATAGAAGAACAGAGCTAAGTGGGGAAAACTAAGCTGGATGGTTGAGAGAGAGAAGGCAGAGTCAGAGAGATGCCATGTAGTCCAATCAGAGACAGACACTGGAAGTTTAGCCGGTAAGCCACAGCTATGTGGTGATACACAGATTAATAGAAATGTGTTAAATTAATGTTGTTAAATTAATGTGTAAGAGTGAGCCAATAAGAAGCTAGAGCTAATTGACCAAGCAGTGATTTAAATAATATGGTTTTAGTGTGATTATTTTGGTTCTGGGGAGCTGGGATGAACAAGCAGCCCCCTCCAACAATAAGGTTTCATAGTCTTTACCTAGGACTCATAGAAATAATAGGTGAAAATGTGTTAGGCCTGTCTTGATGTTTGCACTTTCTATACCCTTAGATTTTTAAAAAATGAACTGAAAGGATCTGTACTCCAATGATCGTAGCAAATCACAATTGCCAGAATAGAAAGGTAAACCAAGTATCTATCTGTGATCCATGGAGAAATGAAACAGCAACATATACATGCCACGGAACACTATTCAACCCTGACAATGGTGGAGATATTTATGAAATATCTTGGTACAGCAAGAGACTATGACATTATATAGAAAGAAAAAGTCCCTTACAAAATAGACAACTAATTCATGATTCTACTTCTAAACTATCTAGCCGGGTTTAGGCAGAAAGCACAGAGGTGCATTCTTGGCCCCAGAGAAGGAAATATGGGGCCTTATTGGTTAGTGTGTATGCAGTTTTACTTTGAGAAGATGGACAATTTCTGAAGATGGATAACAATTAAAGTCAGGCTCTCTATAGGAAGAGAACTGATGCGATGAACATACGTATCAAATGGATATTTAGTAGACTGCTTTACGCAGTAGGGTCTAGGTAACCCCACAGTGGCTGTCTCATGGTAGAGAAGCCCCCAAACTGGTAGTTGCTCCATGCAGGAGACTGAATGCCTCAGCAGTCCATTCTGGCACTAAAGGCATGAATGATTTCTGGAGAACCCCTGCTCGTCCATCAATATTGGAAGCCTGAGAGAGCTGGGTTCCAATGTTAGCCTATGAGGGCTTCAGTAGCAGCAATTCAGTAGGTAAGCTTGACAGTAAGAGTAAAGGCAATGGTCCTTGACTTTCTGGTGTCTGGACTTCTGCCCTCATTTAGAGTAAATCTTCCCACTTTACATAATCTGATCTAGGAAGTCCCTCACAGGAGTATTACTCAGCTTGCCATGTAGTTGGCTTTCAGTCAGTCATCTTGACAGCCAAGATGGTGGTGATGTTTGCACAGCAGTGTGTGTGAGAATGTCTGAAAGCTGTGTGTTTATATTGGCTTACTTCAAGGCTAGACAGAAAGTTCAATGTTTACAGTACTTGCTCTTGCAGAGGGCTTACGTTCAGTTCTCAGTACCCACTTGGTGATTCACAGCCATCAGTATCTCCAGCTCCAGGAAATCCAATGTCCTCCTCTGATCTCTATGTGGTATACTTACATACAGGTAAAACACCCATC
>NW_026068015.1:988856-1014951 GCF_014885135.2 Alexandromys fortis
GAGAGAGAGAGAGAGAGAGAGAGAGAGAGAGAGAGAGAGAGAGAGGAGTCTTATGAATTCCTGGCTCATCATGTGGGTGAACATGATCTTGTTGTTGCTACTCCCAGAACCAACCAATTACGCACAATTTGTTATCTTTTAAGTTTTAGGTTTTATTTTTGTTTTGTGAGACAGGCTCTTGCTATTTAGTCCTAGCTGGCCTCAAACTTGGGCTATAAGCCAGCTTGGCCTGAGTCACTCTTCCTAGTTCAGCCTCAGTCACTCTTCCTAGTTCAACCTCCATAATGTAGCAGAAAATTATATGTCACTGTGCTTAGTATTGTATACACATTCATCATGTACATACATGTGCGTGCGTGTACATACACACACACATATACACACACAAGAAAGCAGCAAGCTCACACACAGGTGTCAAGGGCCCTGACAAAGATATAGAAAGCCCAAATACTATCTGTCAAAGTAGATGAAATTCCCCAAAGGCACAGTTAAGTGCATGGATTCCAAGAACATGTCTGAGGAAATTCACACTTCCAAAGCAGGCTTTCTAGCCTGTGTTTACACTCTACTTATCTCCTTCCCTGGATTGCTTATAAGTACCACACAATTAGATTTGCTGCTTGGGAATTTTCTCCCCTGAAGCTGCCTGAAAGCATAAATAAACTAACAGTAGAATTTTCCTGAGACCTGTACTTTCTCGAGAGCTGTCTCAGCAACAATTTTCATTTTTCATCTTATCCCATCTTTTTCATTCCAGCAGCCAAGGTCTGGCTGTCATGTCAAGTCTCATCTTCTGGTTCTCCTCAGATACAGTCTTGCCATTTCACCTGTTTTCTTCCAGTAGCCTCACTCCCCATATTTATTCATTTCCTACTTCAGTCTTAGCTTCATTACTCAAAGATCTTCCAAAAATTGTGTTTCAAAACTGACACGCTTAGTACCAAGTTTGAAAATATTTCTACCTTACCCCACTTCAGCTGACTCCCTCTCCTCACACTAGCTTTTCAGTTCTGTGATGCACTCCTTAGTTTATTCGTGTATTGAATACAAGTTGTTTACTTTCTACTAAATTTTCTTCTCATGCTCCATATTGGCTGTTATGAATGTGGATTTACCTTGTTTTAAAATACTTAAAACGGAGAGGCCTAGTTTTGAGTTCTATAGTTTGTAGTTTCCCATTTTATACTTCAGCAAAGTAATTACATAATCTAATTAGCATTTATGCATGTTCACAGTAGACCAGTCTTTTCTCTTAGTAACAGAATAAGTCCCGGATTCTAAACACTGGAAGTGTGTTTGAAAGAGTAACTGGCTTTCTCCCACAAGTCTAGGAAACTGTCTGCAATTTCTGTCTTATGGTTCCTTCCAGTATTGTTTCTAATATGACCTTTCATGAAAAGTTCTGATCTGAGGTAATGTCTTCATAATTTCCTCTTCAATCTTTTCCTGTCAGAATTTTCCATATTTTCTTCTTTTCCCCACGTGCGTCTCACAGGCTCTTCAAATTCCAAACTCCTATTTATCTTTCTCTAGCCCCTCAACCTTTAGGAGCAGCAATGTGCTGCCACAGTGATGAGTCATGTTTGATCCATGGTTTTCTGGATATGAAGCTTCTCATTCCTACATCATAGGTTTCTGTCTGTATGGGGGGGTGTTAGTTGTAGACAACTAGGCAGAACAGAATTTGAACCTAGAGATTCTGGAAATATATTTCCCTTAATAAAGAGGTAGAAAATAAAAGACCTTTTCCTCTCTTATTATTTTGAATTTCAACTATGAAAACTTATGATTGGTCCTTGAGTCCCACTTCCAAGATTGTGAGTGCACTTCAAGAAATATACCGAAAGCTCAAAAAAAAAAAAAAAAAAACAAAACCAACCTTTTCTCAAAGACTTACGTTAGATGCTCAACAATAGATTCTCTTATCCTATAAGATATGGTAAGAGGACATTCTGTTGCATACTAATTGACTGATACAACACTATCCGTTTTTTTCCTTGGGACAAATAGTTTTATTCTTTTATCTATTCACTCTTTTATTTTTTGTTGTATCAGATCATCCACAGATGTCTTCACAGTAAAATATCTTTAAGTAGATGTTGACGGCCTTGCTTTGCAATTTTGATAGCTATTGTTTTCTGTCTTTTCAAATATACCTTTGTTCAAATGTTCAACTTGCTCGACACAGTTCTAACTTGGAGGTAGGTGGGTGCCATTTCACTTATTCACTAGTCTGTCAAGGTCAATAGATGCTCATTAGTGTGCAGGGGATAATATCTGGGAGAATTAATATTAATCTAGTATATTAATAATTTCAGGAGCAGTGTTAGTCCAGGAGCAAATGGGGAATCTCATGAGGAATAACATCCAGTCTGTGGTCTTAAGAAACAGACTGGAGGGGGAGGGGAGTGAGGCCTGGGGAGTGGGGGGAGGGGGAGGGAAAAGGGAGGCGGGGAGGAGGCAGAATTTTTTAATTAAAAAAAATTAATAAGAACCGGGTACCGCAAGGGAGAAACTGGACAAGGTGGATCTCTGAGATATGTACTCCTCACCTAGGCCCTAAAGGAAATTTGAGATGAGTGGTTGGACTTTAGGACCACTTTTTTTTTTTATTCCAAGATTTTTAATAGATGAAGTCTCATGAAGTAAAAATATAAGTTCCTTCATGTTTTTCAGCACATAGTGGAGTTACAAGTTTGGGATAGGCATAATATTGTAAACAGTGTAGAATATTAGATCTCTATATATACGGTATTGGGAAAATATGTTAGGATTTCAATGACTTTACCAAAAGACTTTTTTAGAGACTCAGTTAATGTAAATCATTTTTGAATGCATCTTTCTTTGAGGAGGATGGGCATAGGCACAGAGGGAGAGAATCTGAAGGAAGATCAATTTTATATATATTCAACTCACTAGAGAATATTTTATTGAATTGTGGATTTTACTTTTCTTCACAGAATCATAAATATAGCTTCTTCTATAATAAATACAAGGATAATGAGCATGCTTTGTATTTTATCGAGTTCTGGTATTAATAATTAATGATATGGGTAGATAAATCTCCAAATTCATGATTAAGTTTTCTCTTGTAATGAAAGCTATTTTTCAACTTTTATTTCTTCTAAGGAGCTTAATGTCTTGATTCATGTTTCAGTATATTATGCAGTATCTTTAATACCCAATCCTAAAGAAAGATTAAGAGAACTTTCTTCCAAGTGGAGAAATAGAATGAAATCTCAATTATGTAAAGAGAATTCTAGTGTTTGATGTGTCTGCCTTACAAATTAAACCCTCATATTTTGTGTCTCCAAAGAGAATCAGTGTGAGCCACCAAGATTTACCCCCTGTACGTGCAGCTGAGAAAGCATACAAAACAGTTGTTCTCTTGCTAACTGATTGGTTTACACTCCTAAAGGCTTGCTTGGCCCTGAGGACATCACAAAGCTGAGAAGGTGACATGATTTCTCAATCTCAGAAATTGATAGAGTCATAAATTACATCAGTTTGTTGATTGTAAGAGATTTAAAATAACGGATGAAACATGTCTGTATAAATTTGTTGCTAAGTAAGTATTAGCTGGAAACCTCTCTTAAGGCTAATTTTATTCTCAAACAACAAATAAAATGTGAAGTCAACATCCTGTACCTTAACAGCTTTGGAACCTGTCCCAGTATAGTTTCAGAACAGTTAAGGTGTCTTGAATTAGGGATATGAGCTCAGAGAAATCTCCCAAAGAGCTGGAATAGTGCTATTGATGTTTAGGGCCTTTGCATAAATTAAAGTTCTGTTTTCCCTTTCCGGGCTAATTGACCTCTATACATTCTCTTTACTTGTATTCATCATTAGTTTCAGAGGTTCTCATAATTTCTGGCTCCCAAATTAAGTGTGTTTCCAATGTCATCTTGCTTCCAAACTCACTAATTACTAAGATGACTTCAGCATCTCTGCTATCAGAACCTGGGCCAGTTGTTGTGAGGAGTCTGTTTGCATAAACGACAATGTTAAATTTTATGTGAAACTACCCCTTTAACTTTATATAATTATAATTTATGTTGATGTTGTCTCCTAGGGTTTTTGAGTCTTTTGTTACCATCTGGTAAATATTTAACATTCTATAATCATGTCAAAGGTGATAATGATTGAAACACTAGAACTTACTATTGATATGAATTTTGCCACAAGTGAGCATGCAGGTTAATTGCTAGCCTGGTTTTCTTAAAATTGCTGCTTTTCCTTACACTCTCTGAGGAGTGGATGGGTGTTGGGGTAGGTTGAATCAGGGGTGTGGGAGAAGGGGAGGAGGAGGGAACTTCAATTAGTATTGTTTTAAAAAGTAAAGAAAAAAGAAAACTTTGCTGTTTTTTCATACTTTAGAAATACACATCTAGACATATGACTAACTATTACAACTTTTTAGAATTGATATCTATTTACTGTCATCCCTATGGATAACTTAAAAAGTGGTTATGTATACACACACAGGTACATAGGTACATATGTATCTGTACATATATACACTATCTACATTTATGGATGTACACGAATATATATATCCCAAATGTAATATTTTTGTTAAGTTTAAGGTAAAAAATGCCCACTATTTTTTGCCTTTGTACTAGTACAATGATTTACCAATTATAGTTACCCTAATAAATAGTTTAGTTACAAATAAATGCTTATTTACTTTTAATTGCAGTTATAATGGTATATAATGCAGAA
Organism: Alexandromys fortis; assembly: GCF_014885135.2. Lineage (NCBI taxonomy): Eukaryota > Metazoa > Chordata > Mammalia > Rodentia > Cricetidae > Alexandromys > Alexandromys fortis. Next base: position 993,579 of record NW_026068015.1, read on the forward strand.
TTGTCCATCTACCAATGCAAATATTGAAGATTATGGTCATTAACTAAAAGACACTGATTTGTACAGTTTGGTGTATATGTTATAAAGAAATATTTCTATAATTAACCAGCCCTTCCAACAGTGGAATAGAGTAATGGTGAGGAGAAAGAGGAGCTCAACAACATTGTTTTTAACTGCCAATACACAGCTAAAAGAAATTTTAAATAAAATTAATTGACATCAATTCACAATTTTATTTTCCTTGGTACAGTCATTATTTTAAATAATATCTTTTACAAAATGGTTTATATGATTATAAGATTGAAATTTAGAAATAAAAGTAAAAGTTGGACCTTATTGTGATAAAAATGTTATCAGTATTACTCAATCATGATTAAATAACATTGGGGCAGAGAAATTCAATAAATTTCTCTAATAGAATAATGGACACCACTTGAAGTCACAGCAGTTAAAGAAACTTAATAGAATTGTCTCGGTTTCTGCAGCAGTCATAGAATTACTAATGGAGAGCTTGTGAGGCATCAAAAGAGTCACTGTGTTATTTTCAGAAAATGATCTGTGACATTTGTTATAAAGAAGAAAATAGAAAATTTCGTACCTGAAATTACTTCACGCAGAAATATTGTGCTTATGACTTAGAACTTAATAAGGTGCATTCAGTGTAGAGTGTTGACCTGAATACTCAAATGGAATTGAAAGCAAATAGTTTATCACTATATAAACTCACGTTTATAAAAGTTAGATAGTTTTTATTGTATTAGAATTGATTTGTCCTTGTAAGCTGAAGTGTGATCGATATTTGTTTTTTTAAAACTTTTACAGGAACAAAACAGAAAGATTAATTATACTCAGAAAACTTATATTTTTCAATGTGTACTCTTGTCATTTTAGTTAAACACACTTCAGTTAATCACCATGATTCACTCAATGAGTATTTTCCCTGAGGCATTAAAATTAAAGAAGAACTGAAGAATTTCATCAAATGCATAGACTAATGAAACAGTATAAATTTTAGGTTACTCCTCTGACTTCTATGGAACAATATAAAAATTGTAAAAATTGCCGGGCAGTGATGATACATGTCTTTAATTTCAACACTGTGAAGCAGAGGCAGGCAGATAGGTGGATCTCTATGAGTTCAAGTCCAGGAAGTCAGCCTGGTCTACAAGAGCTAGTTCCAGGACAAACCCCAAAGCTACAAAGAAATCCTATCTCAAAAAACAAAATATATAAATTTCCCATCATTTCAGCATGAGTAAATTTAGAATCATTTAGGAGGCAATCTTTTGATACACCTCTGAGATATTTCTAAATAGAATTAAGTGAGGATCCAATGTGAGTGTTCCCATAACATGACAGGGGAAATAAAGAAGAGAGCCATGTGGGCAGCACATTTGTCTTTCTGCTCTGCTTCTCTGATCCATTCAGATGTGGTCAACTACCTCATGCCTTTCCTAGCATAATAAAAAATGTAACTAGTGTTCAAAATTGGTACCAGGAGTGGAATCATTGCTGTAATAAATCCAGTCTGATTGTTAGACTTTTAGAGCTTGTGGGGAGAAATGTAGAAACATCGGAAGTTGGAGACCTCCAAAGCCCTTGGATGCTCTAATAAAAGCTTCATGGGTTATTCTGATAGGAAAATAACAGATCATAATACTGATCTTTACTGTATATCTCTTTTTTTCCTGACCACATGAGTCTTTAATTTGCTAAGCGTTATGGCTAGGATTAAAGCTGTAGCTTTGACAGCTGGGTCCAGCCCATTCCTTAGCTTTTTTTTTCTGAGAGTCTAGCCTCATGGCAGAGGTACTGGCCAGAGCCATGGTTATTGCCACAGTTCTATGGCATTTCAAGGTCCCTGCCACCACCAAAAAGCATGTCATCAGCTTTTCATCAACACCATTTAAGTGTTTAATGGCAGGACCTCTTAAATGAGTTGCAAGGTTTTACAGCTAACGCTAAGTCAAGAAGCCTCTCTTAAATGAGAGCTCTAGCCTCTAGCAGCAGAGCCCACCCGAGAAAGTGCTGCTATCAAGAAGCCATATTTAACTCTATTCTTTTCTATCTAGAATAACATCCCAAGCTCTCTCAGGCTTTTAAGTGGACTTGGACTGCCCCATGTAGGGCACCATTTTGTTGACTGAGATTTCTATCCTGCCTGGTTCCCACAGTTGTTAAGTTCCAAAGGAATCACACAGATTATTTATACATTAATTATAAACTGATTGGCCTATTAGCTCAAGCTTCTTATTAATTAATTCTTACATCTTACATTAACCCATATTTTTAACTGTGTTAGCCATGTGGCTTGGTACAATTTTCAGCAAGGCAGACATATATTGCTATCTTCCTTCCTCTGTGGCTGTGTCACAACTCCAGACTGAAACTTCCCTCTTCCCAGGATTGTTGTTGCCCTGCCTATACTTCCTGTGTGGCTACTGGAAATCAGTGCTTTATTAAAAATAATGCAAGTGACAGGATAAAAGACTATTGTCCCACAGCATAATATATTTTTTTTAATTTTTTCAGTATTCAAATATAACTTTGGAAAGTATCAAACATTGCTAATATTGTTAATTAGTCATTGGTTCTATTCTGATTTGGATTTTTCACTGAAATTGCTATAATTTTAGACTTTGGATATTGTTTCCTAGTTCATGCAGCAATGATACTTTGATTCTTTTGAGTAGCAAGTAGATGGGTAGGACTGGTATACATTCTCTTTTATATTCCTCTTGTCTCTTCAATAAAAATCTTTAAATAGTTATTACATGGTTTTACTGACTATTCTTTATACAGATTTTGACATATAACAAGGAAAATTGAAGAATTAAATGAAGCATAGGGGAATGCGGTTTTGTACATTGAAATAAAATCCAGGCATGAAAGAACACACCAGTTTTGTTCTTTACACTGATTGCTATTTGCTGAAAACACAGTGATTATCTCTTGTTGTATCCAGGAGCAATAAAAGCATAATGGATCAGAACAAAGATGAAAAAATACACAAGCTGAATTTATGTTATTATTCCTTACTATTCCTTATCAGCCTCCCATCATCCCTCCAAAATATAAGCAAGAATAGAAGCTATAATGTAGAAGTAGAAAAATATTTAAGTGATGGTAGATTTTATATTGTCTAAAATTACTTGAAGAAAAATGGCATTAATCTTAATAGCAAACTGTGATAGATAATCTCGGAGAAATCTAGTTTATTTTTCCCTACAAAGAAAATTGCTATATATTTCTCTTTAGTGCAAACAAATAAAATAGAAACAACACCACAACATCAATGCATGCAAAGGCTTTATATAGTGGTAGAGAAGAATGCACAACTATACAAGGCACATTAGAGATTTTATGGTCAAGGGTGGTCAGTTTAAATTATACAGCAATTATTGGTTTGTAGTATTGAAGAGAAAGTGTTAAAATCATGATTTATATCTGCCCCTTTCTTTTCAGGGCCTCTCACTTTGTAATGAACATAACAAATTTTCAGGTATTAGCTACAGCTATATATAGATGTGCCAGCTATTGTTTGTACATAAAACTGTCTTTCATACCAGTCTTTCTCTTTTCTGAATCAAATATTTGAAAAATAGAAAAAAATACATAGCAAATTTAAATTTCACAGTTTTTAGCCTATCTTTATCTATTGATCTATCATCTATCAAATCCATTTTCATCTATCAATTATCTATCTATATCATCTATTTTATGTATGTATGTATGTATCATCTATCAATCATTTATTTTTAATTTATCCATCTTCTGTCTATTTTATCTATCTCCTCATCTTTCTTTCCTCTTAGCATAGTGTACTTTCTTGATCATGTGCTTACCTCAAGGAGTTAGGATCACTGAAATCTAGCCTGATGTTTGAATCTGTAACTTCTTTTTGTAGTAATTACTCTGAGTCAACCTCACCTTAAGAAAGGAATATTAACTGTGTGTATACATTTTTCTATTGGTAATAATGAATTATGAGTTTGAATACACTTATAAACCATACAGATTATTCAAACTGGGTACTATTTTCAATTTTTTAAATGCTTCTTTCATCATCACTTTATACTTCTGTTACTAATATCAAACTGATCTTGCTCATTTTAATTGTCTCAGACTTTTTATACATAGATCTGATTTTCACATATTTATATGTTCATATTCATTGATCTTATAAATAATCTAGCAGTTGATCATTTGGTTAATATTAAAAAGTCACAACTAATTTTGAAGTATATGACTTCTTAATATTTCCTAAATAACATTACTAAATTGCTAATTGCATAGATTAATTTAATGATATTTATAGACAAGTTTATATGTAAACTATTTTTATATATGTGTAGGAATATAGAAAGAGATTTATATACACATTTAATAAATAAAAACGATTAAGTCAATGTCTGGGAATTCAATTACAGGTGAGTTAGCAATTATATACTTCTCTTGTGTGTTTGCATGTGTGTACCTATGTGGATTTGGATGTGGGTGTCACTATCTACATTTTAAGCACACAAATCATTCATATATTCTTGTAGTAAAATTATGTAATTTCACAGTGAAACAGAAAGACAACTTTTACTCCTTACTGTTTTCTGCATGTTTAGAAATATGGATGTCAGATATTTTAGCAGAAATTAATATTGCATTGAATTATAAACCTACAACTTCAAGACTACAAAGACATGTGTATTGAAACATATTTTTTTTGCTATCTTTTTATTTTGTTAAACCAAGACTGGGTTTCTCTGTGTAACTCTGGCTCTCCTGGAACTCATTATATAGACAAGACTGGCTTTGCCTCCCCGATGCTGGTTTTAAAGGTGTGTGGCACACTGCCTGAGTAATATGTATCCTTCAAAGAGAACTCTAAGGTTTTCTAAGCTTCCTTCAAGTAAACACCATAATAAGAGAGTGTTACTGATTATAACCAGGAATTTAATTATACTCTACCTCTCTGTCTCCAATGAAAATATTTCCTGCTCACAATGTTGTCTACAGTGTTACTTTCCCTTGTTCCAGCTACTCATGGTCAGCTGAAGTCCAAAATTTATAAAGTATAAGATTACAAAAGTGAGCACTTCTGAAACTAAAATTGATGCATCTTAGTAAAATGGCAGAATCACATGTCCTCATTCTCTGTCTGGTGCAGGGCATGAGCAGCTTTGTTCCCAAGGACCCACTCTTTCTATCTCTTTCGACTACGCTGCTTTCTAGTGGATTAAGTTCTTTTGTTTTGGAAGCATAGCATTGTGTAAAATAAACCTCATTTTCTGTAAGAAGATAAAAGTAAAATATGCCTCTGAGGCTGGTAATTTGGATATTCTAAAGGCAATTTGTGAAATTATATTTAAGATTCTTAAATTTATCATGCAAAAATGTTTTAATGTTAAGATCTATGATTAGACACCATTATATGAAATTATTTAAAAGTAAGAATAATTAACTACAACGTGGACTGGTTACAGAGAATGAAACACAAATACTCACTTAAGATGGAAATTCATTGTTTGTTGGTGGAAGACTTGAGCAGAAACACTTTCAAGCTTACAATTGTTCTTTGTGCTTCCTATCATTGTTAAGTCCTTACTGTGCCCATTTATAGGCTAACATTTACCATAGTCATGCTAATATTGGAAAATACAGATCAAATCATATATATGAAATTTATTTATCTTATGTGTTATTAAATATAATTGTGAAATACATGATATTTATAAATTATATACATATATATGTGCTAAAATTAGTGGGATTTTTGTAATATATGATGAACCAGACTTGCACTGGAGATCTCAAAATACAGCCTTCACAAATGCGAGTATTACCATAACCTGGTGTAAGTTGATTTGATTTAAGTTATGAGGCCCAAGGTGTAAATCATTAATTAGAGGAATAGATATTAGATTTATCACCTCTTGCCTTTTTCTGGCCACTGAATTCATGATGATCATTTCACAGTACAGTAACTGTGACCAGCTCGTTTTCCCCTCACTTACTAGTTTCTGATATATCCTAAAAGATAACATGGTTATCTACTAGGATAACAAAGGCTAAGTTAAAACATCTCACTGCTGATAGCTAGGCGAACTAGTTTATTGTGGACGGTAATACTTGAACTGCTAAAGTATTTACTCCATAGAATGAAATATTAAAGCTATAATTAACAATACATGCATTATATATAGAGGTTTCTTCCCTGGCAATTGTTTTGCTATTTCAAAAATCATGACTAAATTTTTATGGGGCCTAGAGATTAGACCTGTGTCTAAAGGCAATTAATGCCCTGCTCCTGGAGTAATGTCAGATTTTCATGGTTTATTAATCTCACAGTATGCTAGAATTTAAATACTTCTTTACATGGGATCATTCACATTGGAAGATAATAAACAATGCTGAAAAGTCCTTAAAGGACAAATACAAGCTAAAATAAATGAAATGGAATAGATGCATCTTATAATATGCAGGAAAATATTTCATTACCAATCATGTGATGTGTTTAAAAAATTATGCTTATTCTATTCCGTTACGTGTTTACAGCACTATAATATTCCTTAAAATGAGATTCTGATCAATAAAAATATTAAATAGATTCTAAATAGTCAAATACATGAAAGCGTTTTTATACAGTAGCAAGTGATATCTTTGTAAGGGAACTTTTGGTATGTAGTCTCTGATCTATTCTTCTAATTATTACCATATAAAAAGATAGGATCACACATTTGATTCTTCTTTCTCCACAGTTTTCACAGACAGCAAACTATGTGCTCAGAGGTGATGATGGAAAGGGTACTTCTTCAATTTGTCCTTTCTCTCACTAAGCATTTAGCAAGAGTCTACAGGATCTGATTTTCACTAATTGAGTAGAAAGTTTTCATCCTCGTGGATACTAATTCAAGTGAGAAAGACACGGACTAGTATCTGTAATTTTACAGTTGTAACCACAAATGTCAAAAATACCTGAATTCCTGGCCTGAAGAATACTATGGCTTGGTGATAAAACACATTGTGGAGAATCTGTTGTTTATATTTAAGACTACATCGGTGGCTAGGCACAGAGCTTACAACCATCGCCAGAATCATAAAATATTGTCATTTTACATATGACCAAACAACTAGGAGAAGATAAAAAATAGTACAATTCTTACTGCATGAGTATTACTTTGTTATCTCAGAACTGATGCATCCCATCATGCTACTGTAAGTCAGAAAAGCCTGTATGTAGGACAGAAGAGAATAATAATGTGTTAGCATAATCCATCTTGTAGAATATATTTTCAATTGTATAAGTATTTTCTGAGAATCTGTTTTTTTCTTGAAACTTGAATATTGAGTCAAAGTAGCAGTCAAGGGTTCAGTGAGGGAATCATTGGAAGCAGATAGCATAATATGTCTGAGGACATAATTTTTCAGTTGAGGGAATGAGTGCAGAGGAAAAGTGGGTGTCACCACTTAGTATAGTCAGGAAACAGGTGGCATCACTCTGGCAAAGGAGCTTCATACATGAAGAAATTATAAACTGCAAACTGGGCATAGGTGTCCATTAAGGGATGGTGAGGGACATGGAACAGTCAAGGAGGTAATACAAAATCAAGGGCAAAAGGGGGAAACAGAATGTGCTACAATTGTGAAAAAGAATATTTCAGAGTCCTTCAGTTGAGGAAAAGTCACCTACTAAAAACTCAGAAAGGGAGCCAGAGAGATTAATTCCTGACCACATTATTCCTGGCTTCCATGTTCTCAAAGGTGCTGAATCTGCATTGCTAGGACATGACAAGTATGATGCAACAAGTATGATGGCACCATGGAGGACAAAGAACATAGGGACAGGGAGGATTTGGGTATCCATGTGAACTTTGACATTTAAAGCATCACACTCTTTCTTTGTTGTTGAATTTATACTGGATAAAAATAAAGAGCATTTGTAATTAGTGACAAATGGCAGTCATATCTTATTTATTTATTTATTTATTTATTTATTTATTTATTTATTTATTTTGGATTNCGAGATAGGGTTTCTCTGTAGTTTTTGGTGCCTGTCCTGGAAATAGCTCTTGTAGACCAGGCTGGCCTCGAACTCACAGAGATCCACCTGCCTTTGCCTCCCGAGTGCTGGGATTAAAGGCCTGCGCCACTACTGCCCAGCTGGCAGTCATATCTTAATAGTTTCTGTGGTGGCCTCTATTATCCTGATTGCCAGTCAGCTTCAGAGGTATATTTAATAAAGTTTAATAATAGAATGTATAGAATTAGTGTCACAGTGAGTCTTCCTTAGCCATCTTTATCACTACATAAATCGATGTGCTATGAATTTCAATAGTAAAAAATACTAACAAGTAGATAGGGGTAGGGATGCCCAGGAAGTTGTAGATATGAAATATATAAGTGAAAATATCAACAAACTGAATATTTTAGTATAAACTAGGCTCAACGAAAAACCTAAATTTGGAAGTCCTCGGTAAATAGACTTGAAGCTATGAAATAATGAGATCTATAATTAAAAATAAATGGGTAGACCAGGAGATAGGAAGAACAAAGACTTATAAAATGTAGCTACTTGGGGCAGATGTATCAAAAAGGGAGCCCATGAAGGACTTCTATGTTAGCACTAAGCTAATAGCGTTATGTAAGTTGCCTTTTTAGGTTGTCATTATTCTATTAGATGAACACTATTCTATTATGTTATGAACAACAATCTGAGGAGCAGTTTAAAGATAATTTGGCAACAAATGACCTTTGGATTTTCTCTTGCTTCAAAAGCAATGTACTTTATCCATGACACTGGGAACATGCATAATATATAATAACAAGTAATATAAGGATTTTCTAAAGTAAAAATCTTCCTAGAAGAATGACAGAAAATAACAACAATAACGAAAAACCATAATATGAATAACAGAAGCTCAGTCATGCACCTCTTCATATGTCCATCAAAAGTAGACCTCCCTTACAATGTTTTTTTCCATATAACTATACTGCAGCTGAAGAATTTGCACCACCTAGTGACATTAGGACCATCCTAATATTTTACCACAAACAATAGTAATGCACTTATTGTGATGCTGTTATGAAATATTATATGTGCATATATGCACACATATATATTTACTATAAAGCAGATTACTATTTATGTCATTAGCAGATTCATCTTGTTGTTTTTACCACATTTCTTGAATGCATTTTCTTTCACATCTGATTGAAGCCTTTGTTTAAATTTTCATGGTCTTAGGAACAAAGTCTATACTATGTATGTAGATAAACAGGGAATGTGTCATCCAGGACTATGTCAGAACAGTCTATGATAGTAGCATGATGAGGAAAAGTGCCTAACTATACACTTCTGAGAAATACTCATCATAAAATGAACTATGAATAGAGTTTTCATTTCCTCTTACTTTATATGTCACCTCTGAAATCGATAAACCTCTTTAGCCCAATTTGCCTTCATTATACGGTTTTCAATCTTATAAATGAAGTTATTTCACACAACTAAAACATACTTTAAAAGTGGATTTGGGTATAGTATTTCCACCAATTTGATTTTACATCCTAATGAGAGGAAAATTAATTTTATCTTCTATCTAGATTTACGACAAGCTCTGGTCTTAGATCTAACAAGTTGTTCCTAATAACTGAGCACATGATTTATTAATAGAGACTAGAGAGAAGGAATTTCAAGTAGAAAATTGAAAACAGGCCCTGGCATTTAAACTTACGTGCATAAAATATGGAATCCACTATTTTCCATTAAGATGTTAACAATAGAATCTTGAACATCTTTGGCTAACTGTAGTTTCACGATTGATCCATTTAGTTTTGGTGATGATGAGTGAGTGCTCCGCTTAGGCATCTGTACAGTTGGGGGAAGCACCCTACAGTTAGTAATAACAGACTCACTATTATTAATCTTGAGTAGGAGGTATTAAGGCAATATGACTTTATCCTACTTTGAGATGCTGTAGTAGAAAATTTCAACATAAAATATTCATAGTTTCAGGCATTTTATAGACTGTGTTTTTTGCCAGGTGGAAATCATTTCTATATTCTTAATTTTGTGTTTGATTTAAATCTGTTAAGATCAAGATTTGCATAAGTTTGTACAAATAAGATCTTTTCTGTATGCCAGATTTTACACTAAGTTTTCATTGTTTTTCTACAAAAAAAAAAGACATTTAACTCAAAGGAGAGAAAATTATCTTCACTGACTGACATATCTTTTCACTTAAAAAGAGAAAATTAGTAGAATTTTTTGCTAGGCTACATGGACTAAATTTTTTATTTAAGTTTATGGTGGAAACATTGTAATCTGCTGGTTTATAAAATTATAGTTACATTTCCTGAATCATATTTTGGTTTTCTGTTGAAGTGCACTTTTTGACTATCTCCTGATTACACACACTTCAAACATCAGCAAGACTCTACTATCATGATGCTAACAGGTATAAATTTGGAGAATTATAGAAGTAAAGAGATATTAATGCGCAATTGTTTAGAAAAAAAACAAAATTATGTAGTTGGTTAACAATGATATAAAAACATACAGTTCAGAACTGTACAGATTGGGATGAAGTTGTTAGGATTTGAAGTTGACATTTATGAAAAACATAAAAGTTCTGTGTCCTAAAACAAGATTGACAGGGAAAGGATATGACAGCTTTTTCAAAGATGTACCAGCTTAGTAATGAAATAGTTTAAACAGGATATTAAAATATCACAATAATTGATTAAGAATCCTCTATTTTGAAATATGAGGCTAATTAGAAACATAATGTAGGTAATAGGATTTGCTATACTAAGATATTTTAATTTGGAAATTGCCAAAAAAATAGTATTTAAAATGCTGATTTCTATCAGAATACTGTTGGTAGTATTTTTATACACTTCAGCGGTTATCATAGAGTTCTAACTCCTGCTGGAATGCTTTGAGACCAAAGTGTGCCTATTTGTTTCAGAATAGTTGTGTTTTGCTAAAAATTACTGAATGATCCAGAAAGGCTTAAAAACATCTTATTCTTTAATCTAATTAAAAAGTAAGCTTTCCTTGAAATGATGCATTATGGAGTAGCATCATAATATATGGTGCAGTGGCTGGGACCTGAAGATTGAAATCATATTGGCTTGGTTATGAATTTGTTAATTAACCTCTCAGTGTAGTAGTAGTCTGCTTGTGTGTTCGCAGCTGCCCAGACTCCCAAAGTAACCACATAGAAACTATCTAAATTTACTTTCCAAGCCCTCTCAGGTTTAAAGTGGATTTAGCTAGCACGTTTTGGAGCACCAATCTCTAGTAAGTCTTGCCTGGACTGCTTGATGTTATGCTGTATGAACTGTACATGCAGGACACACAGAAAAATGACTAATGATCTCTCCTAAAGGTGAGATGATCTTTTGGTGTTCCTGCTTCATAAAAGAGTCTACCAGACATTCTGCAGGGCATAGAAGAAGGTAACTGACAAACTGCCAATATAGGAAGACCTCTCTTTGAAATGCCCTAGAAATTCTGCTGGATACTATAGGCCTGTAGGCTGAAAATGAATGCTCGAATATGACAAAAGAATTTTGAGTGACCGTCCAAGCAGTGATATGTCTCTGTCAATTCTAAAGTTTTGGACGTTTCTTGCAATGCACTTCCTGTTTACTTAGGTAAACAGGAGTCTTTGATAAAGTTGAAGACTAGGTAGCTATAATTATAATTTTCCTTAGTTATGATAAAAGATAAAGTAGATATAAATATTGTAACTATAATTCTTACTTGATACCTGTTTTGTTATATGCAATTTCTCTGTATTAAAGTTAAAACATTCCTTTTTATTTAAACAGAAAAGGGGAGATGATGTGAGATTCCTCTCTGTATGCTGTGAATAGCATTGGTTAATAAAGAATCTGACTTGGCTTGTGATATGATAGAGTAGAACTAGACGGGAAAGGGAAAACTAAACTGAATGCTAGGAGAAAGAAGGCACAATTAGAGAGAAACTATGTAGCCACCAGAGATGGAAGCACTGGAATTTTGCTGGTGGGCCAAGAGCATTGTGGTAACTATAAATTAATAGAAATGGCTTAAATTATAATGCAAGAGCTACCCAGTAAGAAGTTAGAAGTAAAAGACCAAGCAGTGGTTTAATTAATACAGTTGCTGAGTGCTTATTTCAGGACTGCAGCTGGGAATGAACAAGCGGGCTCCCCAACATCTCAGGGCTCCTGTTTAGTAAATGCAAGATGGCAATCCTGAGTGCTGCTTTTTTCACAGAATGCAGTAATGCTTTAGGTGGTAACCTAGCCAGTCTATAGTGAAAGAAATTAACAAGCCAATCCCTTGAGAAATACTAATTACGATTTTTCAATTTTAGATTATATAGCTATTATTCTAATATGTAGTTTTTGTCTAACTACAATATATAGAAATATACATTTAAATTTTAATTAAAACATAAATATATGGAAATACTAAAAAAAGTCAAAATTTTTCTTTGACATCTGACACTTATGTCAAAGCCATTAGCACTTTAGTCAGCTGATACTTAGCTCGTTAGACTGACAGACATCTTGGTGAATAGTTCTAGATTTTGATGTCATCCTTCTTTAACCTTCATTTACATTTGGACCTTGTCATCTTTATGGTAGAGGCCCAAATAGTTAATATATTTTCTCTTATGTATCAATGCATAATAGAGAATTTATCAGTGTACTTTACTACAATGTCTCATCCTAAGTATAGAACAAAAGTGTTGTGTTCTTTCAGGAGTGTGCTTGGATACAATGCCTTAAGAAAACAATGGTCTCATTTCTGTTGTTAAGATTGGTCTTGACCTAACATCAGTCTAATCCTACTTCATAAATCTCCCAAGTTCATCGAAAGAGACAACAACCACAGCTAGCAGTTATTAACTTAGTGGGCTGGACTCAGGTTGAAAAGGAAAACCATAACCTCTTGATTTTCTTTGCTTTTAATATCAGAGAATTCTTGGTTTCCCCAAAAGATTCTATCTACAATCAATATGTAATATATCAAATTATCATGGAATAATCCCTTAGGAAATATTTGATATAAAAAAATCATGACACAACAAATCAGTAATGCCAAAAAAGGACAAAAGGCCAATTGTGAAGAGTACAATCGTGGTCATTCATCCATTTCTTAGCAAGGACAGTATAAAATATTGTGATTTTGCATTTAATATATCATATGTATTGAGAAAATCAATGTGTCACATCACCTGTGGTGTATGAGTTCCACCTTGCATTCCACCCCATGAGATTTCTGCCTTCCAGAACAGAATGAGCACTCTGACACTGTCCTAATGTCAGGCTCAATACACTGGGACTGTTGCAGCAGTTGCCGACTAAGGTACTATAAAAGCAAGTTATGGCAGTGTACCCTTCTGCACAGCTTAGAGATGGAAGCACTGTGGGAGTTCTGTGTGATTTGCACTGAGATGTCTTTTTTCTTTGTTTTCCCCAAATATAAAGTAAAACAAGCACACACACACACACACACACACACACACACACGCAAACAAACAAACAAAAAACAGGCAATTGACCTAGTCTCTACTTCCTTTTTTGAAGTGCTCTGATTTGTTTTTATGTTAGAGGATTTGGCCTTTTTGAAAGAGGGGCTACTACCATAAGCATAAGAGAATGCAGAGCAGAAGTCCATTAGAAGCCGTGTCTTTGTTCTTGGAATACAGAATGTCAGCCAGAATGTTTCCTTTGCTGACATTTTCCCATGCAGTTCCCTGAAAAGGAATTTTTTTGGCCCCTTGTCTAAGCACCCATTCTGATTTGGCTGATCTGTTCTCCAGTGCAAGCAGTCTCTGGTTCTGAAGGCAGAAAAACTATCTGTAGTTTTCACATGTTCACACCTCGTTGGCTTTTTGAGTCAATTTCATACAGTCCCTCCTCTCCTTCAGATTCAAGGTGTATACAACGATGCCATCACCTAGAGGGCCTCTCCAAGTAAAAGGCCCTGTCATGTATCCCTCCCTCTGACTTTAGAGTAGATCCCTTCTAATCACCTCGCTAATGTACAAGATGGCCATATATTCACCACATCCTTTCTGTATGCCCTTCCGTACCCACACTAACTGAGCCTTTAACGAGTCCATTATGGCCAATTCCCCTGTAGAGAAATTTAGCTGTTAGGCTCCTGCTTGGGACCTCTCCCTCTCCGAGACCTTTTATCCGATCATGACCTTCTTTACGAATTGGCTTTCCATTTTAAATAACTAGTAAACTGAAAACCCCAGTGGAATCCTTCACTTGTTGTAAGAGAGCTTCTTGGAAGCTATTTAAGGCCAGCCTACAAGACAGTGACTCTGGAGATATCAGCATGGCATATCTTCCCTACTCTGTTTCAGAACACAATCAAGTCTTCGTAATAATTAATCTCTTCTAAAATTTACTTTATGAAATGGAGATTTTTTTGTGGTTATATTCTCAGTTCTAAGATGGTGTTCTCTAAAAGCAGACATGAATATAATTAAAGGATTAATATATTCATCTACTTATGGTTGGATTGATGGATTTATAATCTCTGTGATAGTGTTAGCTGTCAGTTTTAACATCTTCAAGTTTTAAATGCTATATTCATTTTGCCTTGCCCTTTACGCTTGCTTTTACTTTACAATTAATATCCAACGTATCACTAGATTAAGGACACTATATAACATGATGTTATTAATTTGGTATTGAGGATATCATTTAGAAATTATTGATGACTAATTGAATCTGGGCACACAACTGATAATTTAAGATTTGCCAATTAATTATATTGTAAAATTGAGACCCTGTGTGTTTTCTTTTATTGAATAAGAAAGTAAAGTTTTCAAATTTTGACTAATAACTGGGGATCAGACACATGCCAATCCAAAACTGACCAGGACAAAGACAAAAAAATAGAAAATATTAAGCTTTTCATTGAACACTCAGTCCAAATCAAGGTAAAGACAAAGTGATGAAATCTGCAAGTGTATATTTTAGCTTATTTTGAAAATTATCTGTAAATTAACTATTCATTTTCATTTCATTGAACAAATTTATATGACCTTTCCTTATAGGAATTTTATTAACTAGAGATATTTTATGTTTAAAATTAAGCAAGCCTCATCAGAGGCAGAATCATTATGTGTAATTGAATAAACAGTACTAAAATTAGTCAACTATACATACTGAATTCCAACAACAATGTGACAATAGTTAACATCTTGATTCCTGCTTTCTTAAGTGTCTTAATGAAATAATTTCTGTGGAATTACTTTATTGGATATAAATTTTGGCCACATGCCCTATAGAGTTTTCTCACTGAATTCCTTCCTGTTTAAAATATATGCTTCCCAAATTTAGATCATTAAAATTTCCAAACTTCAAGAACAAATTTAAATTGTTGACTTATTGCTTTTTAGTAATATTTTCTGTTAATCATAACTTAAGACAAAGGGGAAAGAACCATTACTTTTTTCTGGAATAATAAAGATATTATGCCTTCATCTCAAAATTTATAATACTGCCATTTCATATCTGTTGTTTCCTCTGTCTTAGTAATGAAGAAACCTCATCTAACAGTATTAAATTTACATGATTTAGTACCCCATATTGTCACAGTGCCTGGCATAGTCACTCATAGTTCAATTTAATATTTTTGTCAACCTACTCACTTTTTTTTAAAGGGAAAAAAAGCAGTTCTTTTGGTATTATTAAAGTAATTTGCTAAATATTCTTAATCAAAATAGCAAATATTCTTCCTGCATTGAGAAGAGGAACATATGATAATTTCCCTGAATGCAGGCAGAGAGTGCCACTTTGCCGCCTCTTGAGTCTTTCTAAGGTACACTCTGATCTTGCTGTCCTAGATCTCTATGGTCCAGCTTAATGACAGGTGAAACAAGTCTTGCTATTTTGGTTTGAAAAGAACAACACAAACCTACCAAAAAGCTTAAAAGTCAGGTATTTGCATTGTGATTCTCTTAACAGTCTCGGTGAATCTGAGCACAATCATAATAAGCTTTTGGTGAAAATGCAATTGATGACGTAGCAGAAGAGTTGAACACTACCTTTCTCTCATATATGTGCAAACAAATCAATCTGCACACACACACTCACATACACATTTACCCATTCACACCATACACTACACACACAACTACTATGCAAATACATACAAAAAATAAAAAAAAGAAACATCTTATCAGTTTATGTTTTATGTAATAATTCTTAATATGTGTTAGGCTACTTTGTTAACTATAATCATACTTTCATAAGTAGGCATATTCTTTAATAGCATGGTTTTATCCCTAAAAAAAAATCAAGCCTCATTAAACTTTCCATGAATTAGAATGTACATCAGCTAAAATTAATTGAAAGCTAAACTGTCTCATCCATATTTTACAAAATATGTAACTTTGTTTACTAACACAAAAGACTGTTGATTATAAAGCATATTGCTTCTACAGAGTTAAAGAATGGTGCAGGTCTTCAGAGCCTTTGTTGCCTTTACAAAGAACCCATGTTAGGTTCCCAGTGCCTATGTAATGAATTACAACCCCCCCCCCAACTCCAGTTCTAGAGTATCCAATGCCTTCTTCTGGCCTCTGTGCCATACACACACTTGGTGTACATGCACACACACACACAGAGGAAAAACACTCATACACATAAAATCAAATAACCCTTAAAAATTAAATAGCCTTTCTTTATATATTCATTATACCTTTTATATTCTGAATTGAATAAATTAATTGATTTGGAATTTTGTTCAACCAACATATTTCAATATGTTGTGATATTATTTCGATGGAAATAAAAATGTTAGCTCACAAAGATTTTCATAAAATATGCAGGACTTGAAGGAATACACACTAGTTCACATTTATATTTTATCACCGCATTAAATCTTTTCTGCAGACAGCACAGGGGAAATTACAATGATTTAGAGAGTGCATCTTTATCAGTTTTTGACAGAGAAAGGAAATGATGATAACACAGAAACAGTTATTTATAAGAGAATTTAACTTGAACTTGGCAGTTGCTCAGTCTTTGGTTTGTACGTTTATTCTAGGCAGCAGCACAAGCTTGCACAGTCCATTGGGTCATCTCTTAATCTGTCTTAGAAATTTTAAAATAAATATTTTAGATTTTATGATGATCATTGAAATTCAAATGAGAAAATAATTGTGGGGTGTGATTTTTAGATGATTTTCCTTCTGTTAGAACTTATTTAACTGGAAGTCTTTGATTTTTTGACATATTAATTATGTTTGACATTTCCATATTTAGTTGATATCAATCATTTTCTCTTTGTAATTTCATCTTACACCCCAAAGCTATGAATAAAACAAATTCAACTTGAAAAATATGACCCAGAGCAGGCATTCAATTAATTAAAAAAATAAAAATAGTAATCTGAACTTTGTGATTCCATGACCTTGTATGATCAGATTTAATAATTTATCATTAATTTATGGTTTTAGAAGTATGATTACAACTAGTACTCACTGATAGTCTGGATTAGACATCACCAACTTTTTTCAAACTTCAGGAACTTAGAATAATATTTCATCGTACCTGCCTTTTGAAGAGTCACTCTGCAGGTTCACTGTGGGCTCTCTACCCTGAGAGGGCATTTGTCTCTGACATATCTTACGAGGTTCTTCTATCCAGTCATATTCTTTACAGCCACCTAGAAAGCAAAATTGCTTGAAGTGCATTCTGTTTCTATCTATGATTGAATGTCATTCATTCACAAATGTGGGAGATTTTCCTTGTCTGCTTAAACGATACAGTTGTTTTTTGAGCTTTTGATGTATTGCCTGAGGAAGAATTTTTGAGTTCAGTGAAATGAAAGTAAATCTGTTTTGCTTAAAATGTAATACTGTTTTGGTTATCTTTTGAAATGTAAAAGATTAGCTTTCTTGGAGGGGCTTACTGTCAAATAAATTGCCATTTCCCTTTACCCAGTTTTTTTTTCTGTTTCCATCTGCATGTCACATATTGGGCTTATGTATGTTTTTAATCCATTTTTCAATATTCAGCTTGCATTTTATTTGCATCACATTCAAATATGTAAAATGATGTGTACCATGTTTGACATGAGAGTCTTTTTCTTCTACACTTGCTTTCATCAGGATGAATTATGTCCTGCACATGTGAGTATCCTAAACAGATGGCTGCTTTTGGTTCTCAAATTTGTTATAAATTATTCTTGTCAATCATTTTAATTAATTAGTAAGAATTATGTAAGTCAGTTACTAGAGTAATGAGAACTGGAGATCTCTCATCCCTATTCTTTAAATATATGCAGTATAGTACATTCCTCATCAGAAGAGTTCATCAATGTATTCACATGTCCTCTTTCATTTAAATATGTACAGTCTGATGCTTTCCTCTAAAGAGGTCATCCATGAATCCCTATGTAGATCCTGTTGTATGACTGAATGTTGTTGTGCCATGCTGAAATTATATTGCTCAGTTAGTTCTTTACCAACATACTGGCTTAATGACAGTAGATAAAAACTGTCCTCCTCCAGATGAACCTGTGGGTTCACTGCTATTATAGTTATCACTGTTTTTAATGTATGAATGCTGATGTGTGGAACATCCCAAACATCAATGCCAATCTGTTTTCAGCAGTTCTATTAGAACCTCTCATCTTAAAGCAGCCATTGGAAGAGTTCCTTATTGAGCTTTTCTAAATAATTGGTTGTTTATTAGTTTGTTTTTTAGATACTGTAGAATATTACATACTGCCAGGTGTAGATTCTCTTTCTTTAAGGAAGATTGCTTACTCAAGGAAAAGAAATGTTTCCCTTCCAACACAAAATCTTCAGGCATCTCAGCAATTATGTCAGAACTTGGCTTTTCCTTAGCACCTAAAAGCAGTACAACTGCCCTCAAAACACCTTTTACCTCCTATGATATGCACAGAATCAGTGATAGGCGTTCAAACTGAAATCATCACAAGTTATAAATAAATTTCAGGAAATACAAACTCACTGAATACTCACTGTGAGATAAACACTTCCCAAAGGTATCAGAGTTGCAAGGTGCAAGACAGAACAATCCGATAAAGCAGAGAAAACACAGAGTGGAACCTGTGTGCCAAACAAGAGTCACAATCACTGTGTTTTCTGAAAACCTGCTGTCAGTGTAGAAGGCTGCACTGATTAAAGCATGCATAATTTACTTCATCAGAAGAAGAAGAAAAATTAAGCTATGGAAAAAGCAAACATTTCAAATTTAGAAAATCGATGTCCTTATAAAACAAATGTTTATGATTCATTTTAAATAGCAATTGTGGAAAAAAAGGCACCAACCAAATAATAATTCACATTTGTTTAATATCCTTTAAAATCTGCAATTTACTTTTATGTGAATATTCATGAAAAACAGGTTCTCTTTTTTTTCTGGCTATTGTTTTTCTTTTTTTGCAAAGAGCCATAGTAGAAAATACAAAGCAGACTGACAAAGGAAATGTCGTTTTCTAAGTAATCATTTCTCCACATGTAGCATATGCATTGTTAGTTATTTTTTATTTTCATTTTTAAATTGCATTGCCTTTTAAATACTTCAGAATCTCTACAGTAAGTATTTGTTCTCCTGGAGATTTCCTCTTCAGGTTTAATACAATCCTCAGTAGGTTTCCTTTGCTGTAGGTTGCCATCTTTAAGGAAAAACAAACAACTTTTAACTTTTAAAATTACTACCTTTGCTCACCAGGTGTCATTTCATTAGTGTGTATGGGTGTGCACATGAATATTTAGTTTACAGACCCATTTAACAAAAAGGCTTTTTGAATCACTAAGGTGGAGATACTTTCATCAGACCTTTGAATGCCAATTATTGGAGGATAATTACAGCTTCACTCCATCTATAGTCAGAATAGGCAGACACAGTAACTTAGTTACTTAAAATGGAGAGAACAAGTTACCTCGAAATAAGGAGGCACTTAGCTCTGTAGTGTATGCCATTTTGATAAAGCATCACCGAAATTTCTTTTTCTCTGCAAAGCTGGGCTGGGGCTATATTCTTGTTCACAGACATATAGAAATATGTGCATGCACAGATTTTGCCAGTCTATTCTTTGACAAATCAATCACTTAATTTTCTTACTAGATTTTTTTCTAGTAAAAAATATCAGTCAGAATGCTCTTTCCAAAATTTGTACAATGTAATTCAGATAGCCCTAGCTGAGTTAATTGTTAAGAGTCATTGCATTTAATATAAACTAAATTCTTAGAATACCAATTTAAAAGAACAAACACATCTAACACATATTCTCATAAAAGATTTTAATGACAAACCTTTTAATCAAGACCAGTAGCATAGCTTTAAGAGATCATCGGGATGTTTATTGTCAAATATGCTTAACTACCATTTCTGGCCCTGTAGCTAGACTCTTTTAGCTACTATCTTTCTTTGTAAAATGCTTCAAATAAATTCACTAATGGGGTGCAGTTTTCATTTTTTCTCATTATTTGAATTCCAATGGAGTGATGGTATACCTCTCAATCCAGCCAGGACATTTCAGGCTTCCCTCTCCCTCGACCTAACTGATGTTGAAGCAATGATAGCTATCATCTTTAGTGATTGTGTCTTTGTAGTTTTTGCTTCTGCAGTTCTATGTTTTCATCTCTACTGTTGTCAGATCATTTTTTCCTTAATCTGCCTTTGTAATTAATTGTTGGGCTTCTCAACTGTTTTATTTAGCCTTTAAACATTGAAGCTTGTGTTTGTTTGTTTTCATAACTATGAAAATCCCCAAGGCAAAATAACTTGTAAAAAAAGAATGCTATTTATCTCATTGTTTAGATGATTTAAAGGTGTGGTCCCTGCTGGCTTCTGTGATGACCTAAGGGTGAATATCAGGAGTGTGTGCAAGATACAGAGAGATCATGACCAAGCAGGAAGTGAAAGACTGAGTTAGTGTCAGACCTACTTAACCAAGAATTCCTCTTTCAAGAGCTCTGGGTTTCCACATAAAGAACTCTAATTCCTATCGAAATAGGTTAGTTTTTTTTTTTTTTTTCCAGGAAACTCAGGATCGCTCTGCAGGCCTTACCTCCGAAAGGTCTAAGCACAACTCCCAACTCTTTGAGAGGCATTCTCAAAGCATGCCCAAGCCACAGCATTTTTCATCAGTATTCTAAGGTGCAGAAGGAAAAAATTCTTAGTATAGGCAAATGGTGATTATTTATATTTTTATAGCTTATGATTGTAGCTTAACTTAGTTTATTAATATTTCCATACCCAAGTTATCTGCACTTAGTTGCAGCTGGGAACAGTAAATGTGAGGACTGTATAATACAGAGTGCATGCCATGCCTGAAGTTTTGATTGTTACTTTATTTTACCTATTTTTTTGAGGGGGG
>NW_026068015.1:1015404-1081388 GCF_014885135.2 Alexandromys fortis
CCCATTGTCTCAGTGTGTGGGTGCACCCCTCATGGTCCTGAGTTCCTTGCTCGTGTTCTCTCTTCTTCTGCTCCTGATTTGGACCTTGAGATTTCAGTCAGGTGCTCCAATGTGGGTCTCTGTCTCTGTCTCCTTTCATCGCCTGATGAAGGTTAATATTCAGGTGGATTTCTATATGTTTTTCTTTGGGTTCTCCTTCTTATGTTTGAAGAAAATTATTATTATTATTTTTTAGTGGAAAGGAATGAGAAGAGTTTTTTCTCAGTTCATAACTTTGGAACTGTCAGTAAGTTATTTATAAAAAATGATCAGATGTATTGATATATTCTCTTGACAGTCTGCCTCCTGTGTACTCCTCCCAAGTGCTGGTCTGACCTCTTAACTTTATCTTTATTGCTTTTATCCAGGTCATTTTAGATTAAATTTAGGGAATTCTGTTACAAGATATTGCCTTGAAAGAGAACTTAGTCTTTTTTTATTTTTTATCATTATTATTTTTAGATTTTTTTGGGTAAACACTCCTTTATTGTCTTCTTATCTTAGCACATATCTTTTTACAACAAAAAAGAAAGAAATCTGCATACATAATTTTCTCCCTATTGTTGCCTCTCTGGACCCTCCTGGGCCAACAGAAAGCTGGGTCTTTTCTTGCTCTTCAGCACAGTGGCTATGACACTGAGGACTGGAGAACCATCAGTGCCTTTATTTGCTCTGTGATCTGTGAGGGTCACCTCTGCTGGCGGATTTAAACCAGGACTCTTAGATGTTTTAAGATTTTGTATTTTTGGAAGGAATTGAGAAGATTCAAGTTATTTCAATATCTATGTTTTAAAATAATTATCTTATCAAAGTCATGTGATACCTTTTGTTTTACAAATGAAGAACAGCTGTTGTAGTTTTTGAGAATATTTCTATTTAATGATTTACCCATTAATTAATTCAATATTTTATTTTCAAAAATCATATTCACTTATGGATTGTCAACTATATGACAAGGCCATGGCTGCATGTTTATGATTAAAGAGACATGAAAATTTCCTGAAACCAAGCCAAATGCTTGAACAAAGTATTTACATTTACATTTCAAATCAGTTACCTTTTGAGTTTCTATATCCAAGCCAAGAATTATGCTGCTGCTGAAACTGCAGAGACCTTTGGTTCTGGGTCTTCCTGATTATGGCATACTTGAGTGTAATATAGCATTAAAATATTTGCTGTCTACAGTTGCCATAAGATTGAGTGTGGTAGAAGGGAAACTATGCCATGCATATTTATTTTTTATATTAAAATGTTTCCTATTGAAGAGCCATGTGTTCTTATTATCAAGAATTAAAGGACATGTTAGAAGGCTACGTAAAAAGATGAATGGCCCCTTCACATACCAGCATAGACATTCTTACAAAAATTTGAATAGAATCTTTTTTGTGAGAGTTCAGTATTAGTACTTACTTTTAGCCACCAAAGACATGAAATTCATTGTAACTGACTGCAAGGAGGAAATATTTAGCAAGAGTTCTAAGTGAATCAGCACATGCTCAGGTACTCATTTCGGTGTTAGTTTCTCTTAATACATAGGCCAGATTATCCAGCTAGGAACAGTTTAAAACATCTTGTAGACAATGCCACGTTTTAGAGCTGAAAAATACTACCTTTAAAATGTCATGTTTACAAAATGCTCACATTTACCTGATAGCTTTTTACCACATATAATACATACTGAAATAAAGCATTTGTTATACATACACTTTGAATTTCTCTAGGATACTGGGTCTACACACCCTACTGGTACTTTTAGCCAATGTACTCTGGGAATGAATACATGAAAGCTATAGATGTACTAATTAGAAACAGCATTTGAGATGATTTCAATGCTATATTTGCTTTTGGGATTTGGGAAAGTTCTGAATTAGTATGTAAATTCTTATAATGTAAATGAAGGAAAACAACGAAATTAATTATCAAGTTGTACTTGTTCTTAAAATAGTTATAATACTTGAACACAGTAAACATTTACGTGAAATTCTATTCAATTTTTTTATTTGAATAAACTTTATATGATTATGTACTTGGTGTTTTCCTATGACACTCTATATAACACTTTAGATTATCTCAATTGTGAAGGAACTTGGTAACAGGTATGTGTATTGTAGAACATTGTTAAGAGATCATTTTAGGTTGTATAGTGCTGCAAAATCACAGCTTATTTTATGAAAATATTTACCGAGAAAAAGTTGATTACAAATCATCACAGACAGGCACTGCGTAGGATTGAGCAGTACTCAGCAGAGGTACACATGGGCAGCCCTGTTAGCGTGTGTGTGCATTAG
Source organism: Alexandromys fortis (assembly GCF_014885135.2). Classification (NCBI taxonomy): domain Eukaryota; kingdom Metazoa; phylum Chordata; class Mammalia; order Rodentia; family Cricetidae; genus Alexandromys; species Alexandromys fortis. The sequence goes on from NW_026068015.1 coordinate 1,017,732, forward strand.
TTCTCAGAATGTGAGCAGTATACAAATAGCACTCAATTTCCATCACAATAATGATGGTAGACTAACCTTAAAATAACAATTCAATAAAAATAATTTAGGGGTGGCAGTGTATGCCATAATTCCAGAACTGAGAAGGCAAAGGCAGAACAATTAAGTGTTTGAGTCCAACTTGGGATGCAGAGAATTCAAAGCTAGATGAATTACATAGTGAGACTCTATGCTATAAAGGAATAAACACATATAATTTCCCTTCCTGTGTTGTACAGAGTCATAGACAACATTGGAGGATGATACAGAGACACAATAAATGATTTTTGTATTTTTAAAATAAACTTCTATGTTTAATATCCAGACATTTTGCTTTCTCTTGTAAATTTAGCTTAGGTTTTAAAGGAATCCCCAACAGAAACTTACGCCCACTTTCACCAAGGAGCTACAGTGTAATTAAATGTTTTAACTACAGAACTTTTAATTTCAATAAGCTTGGATTGTAACACAGCATATATAAGATGTATTTTGATATGACATGATATGGTATACCATAATGCACTATATGTTGGCATTAAAAATCTATTGCACATACTTTAAAGTGTTCCCTTTTAATGGAATGGTTTTTGATTATTAGCAATATCTGTGTTTGCAGAATAGCTGAAAGATCAAGCAAGAATCTAGATTATAATTGAGCAACACATGATCCCATTCCAGTCTCAGGTGGCCTTGGTCAAGATACCTCACTGGGTTGGTCCTTTCTTCATCCTCCTTTTGCTGACACTGTGCTCTGGAGGCCACTTGGTACTGAGGTGTGTCAACTGTGGACTGTTTTTGTGTATGGAATCTCTAGTTTGTCCTTGATTTCTCTAAAATGAGGAGAAAGCTTAGCCTTAATAGGAAGTGAGTACATTGATGTGGAAATTGAACATCTAGGTTAATTACCACTGCTGTTATTGATGTTATTTGATTTTAGAGATTCTCTCTTGCTATTATTTCCTGTTATTAGTTGGTGCATCATTAGCTCTGAGGCAAACATGTTTGAAGTGTCTGCTTTGAGGGGACTGAGAGAGCAGAATGGCCACTGTCCCTGTGATTTGGAAACTGTTCTCTATTCCTCACCCTGAGTTCTTTTGGTTTCAGGTTGTCTTGCTTTGTGCATTCATTTTTAAATCTCTGGTAGTATTATTTCCATACCAGCTTAATTTCTCCATGTTCTGTGACTCAAAGATATGGTATCTTCTACAGCAGGTTCTTACCATCAAGTCTAAGTGGTATTCAAGAGAGCAATGACAATAGCCTATAATTTGGGGAAATTCTATGGGAACCCTGATTATCAATGTAAAAAAAAAAAGGTACCTTATTTCTGTACTATTTTTTGTATTGATTTTTTTTCCTACCATGTGGTTCTTAGTTAGAGTGTTGTACATTTGTTGAGGGATAACTACTTTAAACTCTTTTTATAAATGGATTATGTATATGTTTTAGGAAGCTTCTACAATAGTAGGTTTGCATATGACCTTTTCAAATGGCCTTTAGTGTTATTAACTAAATAATAACCTTCCCCTTATTCTCTCCTCCACTCTACTCTTCCACCCCCTACCATAAAATATTTTCTGATTATATTTCCTGATCTCTAAATCTTCCTTTCCCTTTATATCACTGTATTATTTCTATCCTTTATTAAAAGATGCCTTGCCTCTACATGGCCCTTTACAACTGTGTTAACCTTTAGTGTATTCCAAATGAAATATACATATCTAAATATCAAAGCTAATAAACACACAAAAGAAAGAAGATGTAATATTTGCCTTTCTGGGCTACCTCACTCTCTCATGGAATATTTCCATTTGCACCCACTTATTTGCTAAATGAATTTGATACTTAACAGCTGACTAATACTCCATTGTGTCTATGTATCACATTTTTTATCCAGTCGTCAGTTGAAGGGCTTTCTGTATCTTGACTATTGTCAATAGAGCAGCAATAACCATGAATGAGCAATGATTTCCAGAGTAAAATCCAAGAAGTCTTTGTGCATGTGGTCAAAAAGATATGGTCATCCAGATCACATTACACCCTAGCTCTAGATTTTTTAGGAACCTCCACACTGGTAGTTTCCACTTCTACCAGCAGTAGATAACTGTTTTTCTTTCCCCAAACCCATGCTAGCTTTGTTATGATATGAAAAATTCACATTTCTTTTCAAGTCTTCCATTATTCTATTCTCTTTCTCTTTGTATCTTTTATTCATTTTTGTTACTATACCCCCTCCCCCTCTTTTTCTTGTCACCTACAGTCTCTGAGTTTTCCTGTTGAGAAGAGATTACTGACATTAAAGTTAGGATACCAAGGGCTATTGTTTGTGACTAAAATCTATCTGGCAGGAGTTCTGAGCCTTATCTTTGACCAGAGTTTTGAACCCATTGCTCAAACTGGCCATGTCTAATGTATTCTGAATATTTAATATTTACTTAATTTATATTTTTCTTCTCGTTGTTTTCTGAGGCTAACAGTCTCTGTTTTCACTTACTAATTCCTTTTTTTAATATTTGTCTTTCAATTTTAAATTCTTTATTTTTTGCACATGACCCCATAATGGCTTGAGAATTTTTATTCTAAATTATGTTTTCATTTATAGCTTTTCATCCATTTTGTGATAGAGATTTTTGTAGTTGTTTTTTGTGCATTCTCAGTTCTAATTTTCTGCTCCATCTTGGCAAAGACTTCTCCTTTCCTCTCCCTTCGGTTGCACTGTATCACTATCCAAAATTACATGTTAACTCTGCCCTCACCCCCACACAGAGCCGTCAGTGGAAGACTCTGCGAGCTCTGTAACTTACTTTTGCCTTCTTGTTTTGTCAGGGCCTATAATTTCTTTTACATTCATTTCCTCATTGTCACCAGTAACTATTGTTTAATACTTTCACTTTTCAATTCTTCTTTTTCTTCTTATAAGAGTTAGCTATTTTAGAGGAGTTCACCTGCATATTGCATCTAACTCTTCAAATCTTGTTGGCCTGTAAGTTGTGCCTGGTGTTTAAGTGGCATGTGACTCTTTAATTGCCCTTACTTTGAAATCTCTTCCCCGTAGTCCCTGTACTGAGCTACATGGGTATTTTTCATTATTTCTAAGTATTTGTTAAGAGTATATCTTTATTCTGCTCCTTGTAAGTCCCTCCCGCCTTGTCTTCTCTGGCCTTTTGTTCAGTGGGCTTCAGAAGAACAGCAAAGGAAGAAGATGCATGAGGGTTGCATTTGACTTTGCTCTTTTCCCTTCCCTCGGACGTGGTTTGCGGATTCTGTCTTTCAGTTGTGCTCAAAGATTACACCTATAACTTCATTTTCTAACTTTTTTCTTAAAACACAGGATGAGTCTTTTTTTTTTTCTTTTCTTAAATGCAGAATATTGAGGAAGATAAATAGCTGTGCTTTGCTGCTGAAGTTAGCCACCCTGGAAATCCTTTAAAAAGCATTGACTTGAAAGGCTTGATGTGTGACTTTAATTTGTGGTAACATTGCTTTGCCTTTCCTAATAAACGTGGCTGAGGGCATGCTGCACTGGTGCTAGCGTGCCTCTGGCTTTCAGGTCAGACTACTTATTGTCTCAGTTCAAATGGTGTTTCTACCGTGCTCATGAAACAAAATTCATGTTTGGATTATTTTCTTGTTCCTAATTGAAATCTTTGAAATATTTATCTTATGAAGTCTCCAGAGTGTCTCCACAGAGAACTAATTTTTCTCCAGGAATAATGGAATGGTGTAACAGTCAACATGAATCACGGTGGTGAGGACTTTGTAGAATGTAATAAATCATTCCAATTTTGATATTTTATTTTTTATTATAGCAAATACTTTGTCTTCTGCTTTTTATATGTAGCACAAATACAATAATTAAATAGAATACATTTCTGCATTCAGAGAGTTGCTAATAAACACTTTACTTAGTGTGTACAGGTTTTAATTGACAAGAGTTATGACAGAACAGAAAAATTAATCCATATTAGTTATTTCCCATGTTAATGTTTATACTTGTATAAACATATATATATATATACAAATAAAGCAAGGTTATTCTTTGTAATTTTAAACATTCATTAAAATTAAACATTATTAATATTTAATGGGGTAATTTGCATGGTATGGTAAAATTTGATTTACAATGTATTCCTAATTAAAAAGAAAAATATCTAGCTGTGGGTATGGAAAGTTGAAGAATGATTGGAGCAATGATGTATGATGTCTCTGCTTACACAAACCTATAATGTCTATAACCATGGAAACTTATAAAGGAGGCTCATCAGCTTGAAGCAGACCTGGACCCTCCAGAGACCCTGCTGAGCATCTGTACTTTGTGGGGATCATGGATAAAGTATAATCATATAAATTTAGAAAACAGTGATTTATATTTCTTTAATATTTAAGTGAAATAGTATTTTCTTCAAGTATACATGTAAGCAACAAATTTTCAAGAAGCTTAATTTTCTCATAAATATTAAAATATGTATTTTATTTTCATAAACTTACAGGAGGTATTGCTAAGTCACACCGAAATTCATATTACTTTTAAATGATACTAACTATTGCATCTGGTAGGGATTATTCTTATTTAGCATAAGCATCAGTGATTGCCATTTATTTTTTAATATTTAGACACTTTACCTTTAAAAACTGTCTTTATTTTCTAATCCTGTGTATCTTAATTTATATAGCCTCTCTAGCCTGTCCTTGAACCTGAAATTCCCCTGCCCCAGCTTTCTGAATTCTGGATTAATAGGAGTTCACCAACACACCTATATTTGTACATGCCTGCCTGCCTTTCTTCCTTCCCTCATCCCCACTCCTTTCTTCCATTGTCTCTACTTCCTCCTACCTCTTTGCTTTCTCCTTCATATCTCTTTCTATTTACCCTTTAAAGGAAAGATCTGCAGTGAATACTGGGATGAACGGGACTTCTCCTATTTCTAGTTCCGTCTTCCAGTACTCTGCTTCATGACCTCTGAAACTGAAATAAAGAGCACGTCATGAACTTCTAAATACTGGAATATTTATGTGTTAAATTTTTGATGATACGGGGAGATGTCTCATGGAGAATAGACTGATGAAAGTCATTTTCAAAGAAGTTCAAAGGAGAATAAATAAATATGTCAAGAGCAGACATTTTCATAGGCTTTTGTTATTCTTTTCTGTTTTATACATAAATGTACTTTTTTATGTTACAAGTCCTCGGGGCTGAGGAAATGAAGACTATTCCAGTCATAATGAAGATCTTCTAGGAAGTACTGAACAACAGTTAATCTGAGAATATTGTATTTGAATCAGTATTTTCTCATTCCAACCACTATAGTCTGGCTATCGGCCTCTTCATTTGTCTCACAGACTCTTTAAAATTTCATATATTACTATTACATTTTAGAGATATTGTGTGCATGTGAAACTTCAGGACCCCAAAGCAGAATTTATGAGTAGACACTATATATGGAACTCTATAGCTACTGAGCCCAAGGCAAGCGCCATTACTATTCCAAGCCTCTGGTTCTGTGTCTGGTAAACAGAGGCAGTCAGTCATTGATTCATTCTAAAAATCATTTGATTGATTTATATGGTAATAATGGTTCATCATGTACACTAGGTGGCTAACATTTTAGTAAGCCAGAAATAAACTTCTGCTGTTCTTTGATTCAGATATAGTCATACAATACAGAAACTTAAGCTATGAAATACACTTCCTTCAGTTTTCTAAAATGTCCATTTTTTTACTGTTTGAAAATCTGCTATTTATAAATTTATTAGGTGAGAAAATTTCTTCATTTCTTTAATAGCTGACATCTAGAAAACTAAGGAAAGAGAAGTAAACTGTTGACATCTAACAAAGTAAGGAAGGAGAAATGTGGAGGGTGAAAACAAAGTACCTTGGTTTGGGGGTGACAAGCTACACAGCTGTTGAATGTCAAAGCAGTAAGAAATATGAGCAAAGCAAAGAAACAGATACACATATGTGCAAAAGAGTCCATTATGCCCAGTAAGAGAGAGCTTCCCTTTCTCACTCTCCAATATTGCTTGAAACAGTAACTGTCTTTTAGGTTTTTTTTTTTTTTTGTCTCTAGAAATGGCATTTCTCTTTGTTTTTCATAAGATGCTGTGAATGATAAGAATATAAGCTGAAATTTATATTGCTCAGATTCAGATACCTATTGTCCTGTTATTTACTGATGCAGAAGGCGTCACTGCAGAGTTTAGTAGGATGCAGTGGATTCAGTAGTGCCTACCCAACACAAGCAAATTCAGTTCACAAAAAAAAAGAAAGAAAGAAAGAAAGAAAGAAAGAAAGAAAGAAAGAAAGAAAGAAAGAAAGAAAACCAGAAAAGTACAGAGGTCTAAAGGTTTTATAGATGTCTTGGCCCTTCTCTCTCATTGTCTAATATCTGTCCTCTATTTTTGTCTAGTGCATTGTAATACATACATGCATATATATGCATGTCAGTGCATGCGTGCATGTGTGTGTGTGTGTGTGTGTGTTAGTCAGAGTTACTATAGCTATGAAGAGATATCATGACCATGGAAACTCTTATAAAACATATTTAATTCTGTCTGGCTTACAGTTCAGAGGTTAGTCTATTGACATTAGGGCAGGAAGCACAAGACATGCGGGCAGACATGGTGATAGAAAAATAGCTGATAGCACTACATCCAAACATGAAGGAAGCAGGAAATGGAGCAAAACTGATCCTTGAGCATCTGAAAACCTCAAAACACACACTCAGTGACATAATTCCTCCAACAAGGCCATACCTACTCCAACAAGAAAATACATCCTAAGAGTGCCACACTCTATTCAGCCAATGGGGGGACATTTTCATTCAAGTCACACAAACACAACACATACACACACACACGCATGCACACACATACACATATGAGAGCATGTATATGTTCATTAATTTCATGCTGTTATATAAATATTTATTTTTCAAATAAATGATTAGCATTTGTTTATAGAAGATAATTATGACTATATTCAAAAAGTCCTTTTGATGATAGCACTATTTATTCAAAATGCATACTTTAAAAATTATGACTTAATTTTTTATTTATATCACCTATGTAAAGCATTTTTCTCAATATATTTTTTGCTGCTTTTGTGTGCTTTGGTGCATATAATATATTATACAACTCACTTCATTGGTAGTATAGTCTTATGACTCAATATCTAGTTTTATTCTGTTAGCATTTAGTTAAAACACTGATTTGTTCTGGACAGACTGTCCTAAGAGAAAAGCAGATTTAAAAGCATACAATTTCAAAAAGACTTTCAAGGTAGAATTTCAGTTATTTGTTCAAATTGAAAGGAAAAGAAACAGTCATCAAAATGACTGAAGGTAATGCAGTCTCCGGATTCTCTGTTACCTAATGACACTGTGTAAGATGGACTGTCAGATTCTATTAGGACCACTGATATATTCCGTAGTGTTGATGAAAGCAGAGTTTTCACTCAGCAGGGAAACAGTGAAGAAGTATTTTTATCTGGTCAGGTTCAGAGATGTTATCCTTTTTGCTGTTGCCATGGGTAATGACAGCATCAATAACAGGACAGCTACGGAAAGCTTCTTGCCCCACAATAAAGTTCTTTTCATGCAGAGAAGACGCAGTCACTTCCAGTTCCCAGTTGTAACAAACTGTAACAAAATGAGTAGATAAACGAGGACTAAGCATAATGATTATTTTGTGTGATATGGAGTCCATTGCACTATTCACGACAAGCATGGCCTTCGCTTTACTATGTCAAAACAGCCAATTTTGAGTGTCACAGTCCTAAAGAGGTATTGGTTAAACAGCATTAAGAGGAACTCTCCTAGTATAAACAATCAGAGTGTTTTCTTTTCCTTTGTGTTTGGAATTGTCATTGATGTCAATCTTCAGGGTCATAAAGTTTCTATATTATTTAATCTTAAAAATATGCTTATGCTTTATACATATGTTTAAGTGAAATTTTTAATTCTATATTTGAGTCATGGGAAAATAGGCATTCAAACATTTAATAATTGTATGCACTTCACTGGCATTTTCTGGCGACAGATTTGTGAGTTCAATGATGAGAGAGTGGCTAGGTTTTATACCAGGAGTTCTAGGGCAGCTGCTCCAGGCTCTGTGATTGTATCATTCGCTCCATTGCCTAGAAATTGCAGTACTTACATAGTTACTTTTCACTGAGCAGAAAAAAACTAGATGCTACCTTAAAAACACACTGCTCCCTGCTAAGTGTAACTTATGCCTGGGTCTCCCCTCTGTGAAAGCGGCTGTGAATAAGCAGATGGACACCAGAATGAGCATTGGTAAAGATGGCATACTGAGGAAGCTTGCGGTTATAATTGTTTCTAGATAGGCATGTGATTTGGAGATTTTAACAACCAGTGGAAACAAGAATTTCAAGTATGTGGCTAATAGTTTTTTTGTGTGTTTATAGGTAAGTGTGTAGAGCAATCACAGGATGTTAGAAAGTTGGCAAGGCTTGCAATCTTAGATTACGAACCACTCCTCTAAAGAATCCTTTGCAACAGCACCATGGACAATACACAGTAGTCTTTGTTTTCTTACTGGCAATGGAGTAAATTGTGTCTTCATTACACAAGAATGTGTAATATTGTGCTCCCTTAATTCCACTTGTAAGTGTCTTTACTTCTACTTAACGCTACTAGGTATATAACTGAAGTCATTTCCCCACTGGCCACTTGTACAACCTTAGAATAAACTTTATGGCTAAAACATCTTTCTGAAAATAGGAGTGAAAACTGGTAGTGCCTCTTTTGGGGTCGGTGCTAAAGCTTTAATTCAGTAATAAAAGAGGATGGTATTTCACCCTGAATTTATAATAATAAAATGCCTATCACAATTTCACAGTCATTGGCAGAAAACTATGTAAATTTAGGTTAGAGACAAAGGAGTTTTGCCAGCAGAAGTAGGAGTCAGGGTAACATTGATGCGCAGTTTTCTAAAGCTACATTCCCATCGGTCTATATCATTTGGCCAAGGAATGTCTGCATATGTGATGTGGGAAGGGCCTATCACAGGGGACCCTCAAATTTAAGTGTTAGATAAGGGGTTGGCAAATGGCTCATCTTCTATTGTGGCATGGGGCAGAACTGTTTGTATTCCCCTGTGCAACATTGGGGAACAATCATGAAACTACCCCTAATTCTATTAATTGTTGAATCCAATTGGAGGACATCCACCTCAGTGTCTATGGTTCAGATGGACCCAGAGCACACCCAAAGCTGTAATAACTCGATTTTTATAAGGATACCCAACCTTGCCTGCATGCATCCCAGAAAAGGCTGCAAATGAGACCCAGCACACCTGTAGATGGACTCATAATGCAATGTCCAAAGATGGAAAACCCCTAATACTTAAAGAATACATCCTGCAGTTAGCCAAGAGAAGAGATGCATGGGTCAAACTTTGGAACATTGAAATACAGAATTTCCAGTTTTACTTTCTTAGTGAAATTACATATATGATACCGTATGATACTGGCCTTGCTAGAAAACAGAGAAATAGATTTCTACCATGAAATGACCCAGAACAGCACACATTTGTTGAGAAGAAAGGCAATAGTATGCCTGAAATTAATAACTGTTTTAAGAATTGAAATTGTTGTCTATATTTCCCTTAAAGGATGTGGTTCTGTATTACCTATATAATCCACAAATTCTAGTTATAATTTCCCTGGCTTCATGTGTATCTTAATATTCTACCTTATTTTTGAAGTGGCATGCTCATTTGCCACTTGGCTCAAGGTTGGCAAAAGCACATACGAATTATTTCCACTACAGGTGCCCCTGGCACTAGCTCCTACCTCCCTTCCTATGAAAACACTTAAATTTGAGCCATGATTTTTGCTTCCTTGTCCCAGTTGACTTTCCATTTCTTAAAAAGGAATCTGTTTGTGTCTCTTTTCTCTATGGCAACCTCAGGAAATTATATATTTTGCTGCTTTCTCATGATAAAAATTAGAACAAAGTACTTTGCTAAGGCCTCTAGAAGTTTCCAAAATCCATTTTTCCTAAATCATAACCAATTTGAATGAAAAAAGGAACTGTATTTTTAACACATTTGGAAAGTGTTGTAAATATTGTTTTACTTTAGGGAAATCCAGAATGCATGTTAGGTACAAAAGTATGTAAAACCTATAGCCAAATCTAGACGGGGGATAACAACAGATAAACACAGAATACTTCATGCCACAACCCAGTTTCTCACATGCTCGGTTTACCCCATGGGATAAAACCTTATCCAGACACACAGCTGGACTAGTTACACAATTTAGTATCTGGATTCAAGAAAACGTAGCCCATAGAAAATACAATTATTTTGATGGATGCATAATTGGATCTGTTAGGGAAAAGTGTTATCCTCTGTGATTCAAAGGTATGGAAATCTGCTGAAGCATATGAGCCTATAATTCTTAAAAGAATACAGATGCTGGAATGGGGAGGAAGTGAAAAAGATACAGAGCTCCACTTCACTGAACATGGTGACATTTCTCAGACAGTTTATTATCAGGCTCTCATACTACAGGGTGGTGTTGCCCTGTTAGAATAGTAGCGGTAATGGATTGATAGCTTCCCTCTATATGCCTTACCCTGTTTACAATTGCCTGATCATGCTAATGTTCTTTGTGCAGAATAGCTAAGGAGGTCAAAGCAAAAGGATTTAGTGTGTACAATCTTTCCAATTCATTAGTTTCTGCAGATTTCAAATTATATGTGTTTAATTAGAAAAAAAATGAATGGCTCTTTAATGAAATATATTTTTATAAAGGATTCATTGTATCAGAAATAGTGTAAGTATGCTTCACCGCTTATTTTATTTATGTATTCATTTATTTATTTGATCCTGCATCTTCCATTTACTAATGTAATGTATGAGAATCTTCCATTTACTAATATAAAATTCCTTAGTAGACTTTTTATGTAATTTTGTACATTAGCAAAACAGGAAATAATCAGGTCTTTGGTACAGATTTACTAAATTTTTCAAAAAATAAAATTCCATTTTATACTGTTCATACTATCTTTAATTTTCTGGAGGCTTTCTCAGGCATTCTTTATAATTCAGAGTCCCCTGTGTGAGTCTCATGCTTAAATATTTCTCATTTTGATTGGGTGTGAGCATTAATGGATTTTGGGGAAGCCTTATTAAACATTTGCTCTACATTCCATACTTAAATGTCAGAGAGCTAAAGCATAACTTTGCAAATAAATTCATGTAAGATTTAGAGAAATTGATTTGCAGTATTTATGGTTTAGGGGGTTGACATTTTCCTGTGCCTGTTGTTAAATATTGGCAGTATAATTGTGCAATAAAACAACATTTGATTAACAAAATAAATAGATATCTCACAAAGCTTTCTGTTATTGTTGGTCTATTCTTTTAAGGGAAAATTTTAATTGTGGATTTTAGCATACAATAACTGTTTCATCATCAACTAATTCATGGTACTGATAGAGATGTTACTAGAATATGTGCATAACTATACACAGGTATTTTTATCATGAAGTTTTATTTTTCATCTCATGGTTCATTTTATTCTAGTTGAACTATCTTATTAAAACTTATTGTTCATGAAAAGTAAAAAAAAAAATGAGTATATATTTTAAATCTTTTAAATTTAAAAAGTATTGCTAGCCTAAGCCCTGAACGTGAGACTGTTTGTGCCTCTACTGATCTTAACTGAATGATTTCAAATTAAGAATGACTTGGTTACTTTGTCCTTTAATTCATACAATAGCCACTAGTCACCCTGACTTCTACCTGAAAGAGGCCTATTCCATTGTTTTTGTTAAATGTTCTAACACAGTCCTCTCCTAGAAAAGGCACACTCCCTTTTCCAGCTAATATTGATCTATAGTCCCATAGTTTCTCAGTCTTAACATTGTTTTAAAAGTACAAAGTCTATTCTGTGAGTCAAAGAAATCTCTTAACCAGAACGCCTTATAAAACAAAAGGCAAATTACTTACGTCCAGCATATACTGGTGCAGAATATATATTGCCATTCCAAACAGAAGGGATGGGGCAGAGTGAGGAAATACTGGATTAAAGCCAGACTGAAACCAAGCAGAGCAAACCCCAAATTCACTAGGTCTCTGTGTGATATCAAAGGGCTTATGTGACACTGTCCCTCCAGCTTTGCTGGCTGCAATATGCATCTCTCTGTTGAGCTGCCTGCATGCAGCTGTCCTTGGCAGTTTTCTCACGACTCTGGCATTTCTTATATCTCAAGGTCTCTAAGATAACCTGTGCTTCATCTTCACAGTTTTACGCAGTGCTCTCTCACGGCCTCTTGCAATCTCACAGCCTTCACATAGGGACTCTCCTGCCATGTCTTGCCCTGCTACAGCAGCTCTCTGAAACTACAGAGATTCTATTACCCCTTACCTCTTGCATCCTTTGTGACTCTTAAGCCAGCAGCAAATGGACAACACTACTATTTGGCTGCCAGTTTGGAGTGGACGCTGTCCATGTGGAATTACATTAGCACCAGCTTTTGTTTGTTTTCTCCTTGTAGGAGCAGACAATTTCTTAGGCTTTTTCCATTTACACGTGTAAGCTTAGCTAGGTGAGGGCTTGTGGTGAGGTCACCCTTCCCCATATTCCAGTGCAAATCAAGAATCTCCTTAACCCTGTTAATCACCTTACCAATTGCAACCTCTTTTACAGAAACAGGCTTTGATGGAATGTTAAGCATGCTACCTTCCTTTTTCTTTCTAAATTACACATCTTTTCTTTCTCTCTGGCTCGTTTGCTCTTCTTCATTTTAGGCATGCACAAGAACAAATGTAAATAACCATGTGAGAGAATCAATATTAGGTGGTTTTGTAATGTCCTCTGCCAAGGAAGTTAGTTCACACACATCTCAATCACTGCCCATCAGGGAGAGAGGCCCAGGCAGGAGCTCAAGCAAGTCAGGAACTTCAAGACAGGAGACGACGCACAGAGAACATGGAGGAGTGCTGCCAATTGGCTTGCATCCCATTGCTTCCTCAGCCTTATACAACCCAGGATTACTTGACCAGGGTTGATCTGACCACAATGCACTATGCCCTTCTGCAACAATCATTCATTAATGTAATGTTCCAGAGTCCTGGACATCGGCCAGTTTTATCAGATTCATTAGGCCATTGGCCATTTTCTCAGTTGAGGATCCCCCTTCTAAGATGGTTCTACTTATGTCAAGCTGAAAATAAATCTAACAAACTTGTCACTTTTTTTTTAAATTTGAGATAGAGTCTCTTTTTGTGTATACATCTGGATAACTAACCTATGAGCTTAGGGTGTGTGTGTGTGGGGGGGGGTCCCTTGCCTCTACCTCCCATTGCAATGGGTTTACTTTTTATCTTTAAAGATGTATTTTGTTTTAAAGTGTGTGTGGTGTCTATGTGTGCACATGTGACTGCTAGTGCTGCCACAGAACAACAGATACCCTGGAACTTCAGTTAAAAGCAAACAAGAGCTTCCCCATGTAGGTGCTAGGAACTGAACTCAGCAAGAGCACCATGGACTGCTGAACCATCCCTCCATCTTCATGGTTCTGTTCTTATTATTCTTCATATCTATTTGTTTCTATCATTTATTTATATGTCTGCCAGTGTAACAATGGGGATACAAATATGCTGTGGCTTGGATGTATTCCCAGCATGTAAACACAGAATGCTATTTTGTCTTTAAATGTTAAATGAATTAATTGGTGATTTATAATTTTTCTTTGAGTTTTAGCAATGGTGGGTTGTTTTCATGGCTTTGAGCCTTGTAAATGTTCTCTCCTACTCTGAGCTAGACCTGCAATCTGAGATGTGTTGTTATTTTGTTTGTTTGGTTGGTTGGTTTATTTGGTGGTGCTAGGGGTGGGGTGTGGGGCTTTGAAAATGTTGGGGAGGCACTCTCCTACCAAGCTACAACTCAGCACTCATGAGTCACCTTTTTAAAATTAAATAATAAAACAAATATTAGGTCTGTTTTTAACCCAGTCTCTAGAAATTAACATGATATTGGAATCGTAATACTAATACCAATTTTTAAGGAACTTTCACAAGCATCGTATTATCACGCTGCATGTTAGCTTTCCATTGCTAGTGTGTGCAAGGTGAGTAGGAATGACTTTGTTTCTGTGGTTTGCTAATAATGTTCAAGATATGTATGGTCTGCACAGTCTGCATTTTGTTTAACATGGACATTGATCGCTTGCAGGAGTTGTGCCTATTGAGTGAGTCCCGATGAATGGTGCTGGCGGCAGTCTTCAACTCCTGAAAACTAAAAACAAAATGTAAAAAAAAGTAGTCTCCAAATTAGTCTGGCAACAGCTAACAATAAAGAGTCCTTAAATTAGCCTTTTTTTTATTTTAATGTAGCCTTAATTAAATATTTGTATACTGAAATTCTGGAAAATCACTTTTCATTTCCTATTAATATAGCATGTTGTTCTTTTTCTTTATAATTAGTGGTATGGTGTGGTTTTGTTTTAACACATGAAAAAAAAAATAACACTTTAAATTTCACCATTTTAAATCACAAACTGAAGTGCTCTGATACACTGCATGATATTTGCTTCCCTGTATAACATAATGTTCAATTCAGAGTTGTTGGCAAAAGGAGAAATCCAAGGATTATACAGGTAGCTATACTGAAAGAATGCTTTCTTAACCTGTGTGAAGCGTGGGCCCTATCTCCAACAATGAATAAAAATTAGCTGTGGGGACACATGTATGTATTCCCCAAATATAGGAGGTAGAGACAAAAACGATTAGACATTCAAGGCCATCTTCTGCTAAAGAGAGAGTCCAAGGCCATGAAAGAGGGGATGGAAAATTGAATAAACCAAGTATTAATGTTGAGGAAATGTTCAAATAAATTAAGCTTTGAACTTACATGCGATTCTGTGCTTCCAGCAAGGCAAATCAGGCTTCTAGTCGCTGTCAGAGAAAAATGTTCATTTTATATTGTTAAATTAAAACCAGTTTCACATACTTGCATCAAAGACACTAGATTATTACTAGTTATCCCTTCCCTGTGAGCTTGAATAGATGGGCTAAGGGTGTCCCTCAGTAGTATAGTGTTCATCCAGCCATTGAGAGACATAGCATTTGTTCTCCAGCACTGAATTAAAAAAGAAGACAAATGGTTACAGTGTTAGAGGGCTTGAGGTTTTACATGTACTTTTGAGGTTTGTTTGTTTGCTTGCTTTAATCAAAAAGGATAACTTACATAGTCAAGGGTCAGCTGTCTACAAATGGTAATGTGTTAATTTTAAATCTACCATAAAAATGAGGGAGATTGATTATATCCAGACTTATCCAGATTCTTGTTCTGGAGCTGTACGTAAGGGGAGGGGGTTCACATAAAAGACTGTGTGACTATTCTATTAGTGTGTTCACTAAGAGAACTGCTGAAATGACAGAGAAGTTCCAGTTTCTTAGAAAAAAATCAGTGTTGGACTGGGGAAGTAGCTCTCTTTGACTAAATACCTGCCTTTCGAGAACAAGGACAGGGATTCAATCCCCAAAACCTAGGTTAAAAAAAAAAAGCCACGCGTGGTGATGCTTTGGTCCTCTAATAATAGTATCTGGGATGCAGAGTCAGGGAGATTCCCAAAATCCCCTATCCTTCCCAACCCAACTCACTGCTCAACCAGCATAGCCTACTCCCTTCCAACAAGGTGAGTGGTCCTGTCTCAACCAACAGTGTGGACAGTGCCTGAGGAGGACACTGTAAGTGTTCCTTGCCATTCATATGCATCTGCACTCAGGAGCTGGCACACTCTCACCCCCCCGACATGTTTATACACACAGGCTGTGTTAGAGGAAACAGCTCCAGTGGTGAATGTTTAGTAGCAAAAGGATTTGACTCACCCCGACTAGTTACTAATGAAGACATTTAGGAAATCATGTCATGTGTTTATGCTAAGGATCGTTGCAGCACTCATGAGGGAAGGGAGGACAGCACCTTCGAATTAGTGAGGGTAAGAACACCCAATCCTAACTAAATATACTGGAGCTTACTGAAGTGTTCTCAGCACTGATAAACACTTGCATTCAATAAACCACTCTTATTCGGCCCTCTTTATTATGCCAGGTGTGTGTTACCAGTATGAACACTTGTGTACTCATGGGGAAAGTTGCAGCAATGTATTTTTTAAAAAACTAAAAACTAAGATTTTAAAAATCCATTTTGTTTTTGTTTTGGTTTGGTTTCTTCAATATCACAAAAAATAAAAAAAGAAAGAGGAACTTTACTCAGTCACCTTTCTATAAGATCATTTTTGGCACAGTGCAGGCACACCAGAAGGCTGCAGCAAGGGTTTTCCCATGACAACAGTACAGCGTTCCCCTAATACCACCTATTCAGCCAGTGATTGCGATTTCAAATTCCACTAAAACACTTGAGTTTTTATTTGCATCAAAATGCGATCGTGTTTGGGTACAATCCACAGGGATTCACCTTTCATGCTTTCAATTTAGCTCGTTTCTTTGATCAACAGTCTCTATCATGTCATTATACTCCTATAAGAACTTGATTGATGGAAGCTTGTGATGTTCTCAGTATCAAATAACCCTTCAATTTAAATTTTATCTTTTGAAATGTCAGAATGATTTCAATATGAGGAAAATAATAAGGATTCTACTTAGGAAAATAATATGTAAGTGGTATTTTATTATTAAATAATGAATACTAATTACTGCTTAAAGCAAATTGCTAGTGATAAATTCATTGCTGTTTCACTTATACTTTAATTGACATTGCTAATGACTAATTTAATCAAACATCACATTAAGCATCTATAAGTAAAAGTGAATAATAATAAAATTATATATTTCCAAGATCATGAAAGTCATATATCATACATTTAGCTATAAGAAACTATAGTTTCTATAGGAATTAACACAGTTAATTAACTTTCATTTCCACTAGTGCTGTGGGATAATCCTCTTGTACATTGTAAAGATTGTCACTCATATTGTTTTAATAAAATGCTCATTGGCCAGTAGTCAGGGGGGGAGTATAGACAGAACAACGAGACCAGGAGCATTCTGGGAAGAGGAAAGGCAGAGACACAGTCACCAGTCAGATGCAGAGGAAGCAAGATGAGAATGTCTCATTGAGAAAAGGTAATAAGCCATGTGGATAAACATAAACAAAAAATATGGGTTAATTCAAGTTGTAAGAACTAGTCAATAATAATAATCCTGAGCTAATAAGCCAAACAGTTTATAATTAATACAAGCATCTGTGTATTTCTTTGAGACTAAGTAGCTGCAGGACTGGAAGTGACAGAAACTTTTTCAACATACAAGTATTTATCATCCAAATTTATTTATTAATATTTAAACAGATGACACTAATAGTATATATTTTAGATTTTTAATAATGTTCATACACTATGAAGCACAAACAATAGAAACACAGCAAGAAAGTACTCATATGTTGAGTTGCTGATGGATGTGGAGGCAACTAGCCTCACCTGTAACACACAGCTGATACAATCCTTGTGCAGGAGAAGATTCCATCTTTGTTTGCAGCAAAATGTTTTGTGAAGATTATATGTGAAAAACCTCCCAATATAAGAATTTAAAACTGTAGAAAGGAAGCGTTAATTTTAATAAAAGCACAAAAGAGGTGCTTTTACACACACTTTCACACGTGGTTTCTAGATCCAAGTATGAAGAATAAGTATTGAGTAAATATGTGCAAAGGTTATCAAGAACAATTAAGTATGGATCACAGAAATCTGGTGTCAAAAATAGCAAGTATATTAGTATACTCCTAGCTTACCAACTGCTTAAAGTATGTTTTTATTACTCTATTACCAATTGGTAATGCTATATCTATGTATGTATATATGTATATATAAAAGTAGTCAAACTAGATATTACAGGATATTGTATTGTAAAAACCACTTAGGGGATGAGGAAAAGGTCCTATAATCATCTATAGAGATTATTGTTTCCCTCCCACTCTGAGTTAGATTATAAATCATGGAATATAGGTATAAATATATAAAGAGCATTATTATGAGAAAAGTATAAAAATAATATACCATAGCATAAAACATAAGAATGATCATAATAAAATTTTATTATAGAGAGGGTTTGGAAGACAATTTTAATTTTTAAACTATGTGTGTAAACCTACACTTGTGAATAAGATCCAAAACTGTGTTTTATAGCCTCATCAATTGCAATATTCTTATTTCATAACCCTGGAATTATGGGTTATAGATATCAGTTGTATTTAATATTTTATTTTGTTAATTAAATATATTTTATTTTACTGAGTTTTTATATAGGTAAGGTTGGAATTTAAATAGAAAATTGAAATATAAAAAGAAGCAGTGGTGGTATAGCTCAGTTGATAGAATGCTTGCCTAGCAAGTCCATGGATTTCATCCTCAACTCTGAATAAATGGGCATGATTGCAAATGCTTGTAATCCTGGCACTTAAGGATAGATGGCAGTGTATCACAAAGACCAAGTCTTCCTAGGTTACTTTAGTAGTCTGATCCTGTCTCAAAAATACCATGTTTAGAATTCTCAAGCTGGGTTATTTTACTCATTATGCTATTATATGACTGACCAAATTCATCCCCTGTCACTTACTACTATGAGGATTAATTTTAACTGTCAACTTGAACAGCCTAGAATCAGAGACTCAGTGAGGGATTGCCTAGATCAGGTTGACTATGGGCATATCCATGGAGGATTATCTTGATTGATGTAGCAGATTCCACCTCCAAAGAGGGTGACATCAGTAAGGGGCTCCTAAAGTAAACAAGCTGGCTACTCTCATGTATGTGACAAATGCATGACTGTCTTTTTGACAGTGAGTGTAATGCAGTGTGCTGCTTCAAGTTCCTTGACTATAGTGATAGACTATAGTGTGGAATTCTGACCTATCAAAAGCCCCTCTCTCCCACAGTTCTCTTGTCCTAGGATTTTATAGCAACAACAGAAACGGAAGTAATGCAACTGACACATGCAAATAAAACAGATTTATCAGTATTTAGCCAACTACTTGCTAAGAAACGGAAGTAATGCAACTGACACATGCAAATAAAACAGATTTATCAGTATTTAGCCAACTACTTGCTAACACCTGGGCAGGACCTGTGTGATTTTAGCATTTATCATTTTTGTTTCGCTCTTGGTATATTAATTGCTTCCTCCACCCACAACCCACTCTCAATATATATTTTCTAATTTAGGACTTTATAAATTTATTTTAAAAGGTTATGAGATTTTTCTTGAGTAGGCATCACTAATTTTCAAATATGATACAAATTAGTGAATAATAGTTACTCTGAATTGGTACATTAATCTTTGCCTAATTGCATATTAATCATCTTAAAACATTGAGATATATAGCTAACATTCTTGCCTTTAATCAAAATACTTTCGGGAATATAGTTAGTAAATTTTAAAAGTTCAGATATTATTAGCAAATGATTATATTTGAATGGTAGCAGTCATTTTGATAATAAAATAAATTGTCCTGCTAACCATTTATTTTTATTAGATTCAGAATTATTTGTTTTTTTAATTTATTAGATTTTTTTTAAAAAATGAACCAATTCAAGTTCTCCCTTCCTCCCCACCTCCCATTTCCTCCACAACCCTCCCATCCCACCCCCATCTAATCCTCAGAGAGGGTAAGGCACATTACTTTGTGGAAGGTCCAAGATCTTCCCTACTCTATCTAGGTGAGCAAGGTATACATCCAAAGAGAATAGGATCGCAAAAAGCCAGTACATTCAGTAGGGATAAATCCTGGTTCCACTGCTAGTGGCCCCTCTGTCTATCCCAGCCATGCAACTGTCAATCACATTCCAAGAAACTAGTTTGGTCCTATAGTTGTTTCTTCCCAGTCTGGCTGGAGTTGGTGAGCTCCCATTAGCTGAGGTAAACTGTTTCAGGGGGTGAACCCACCATAGTCTTCACCTCTTTGCTCATATTCTCATTCCTTCCCCTCTTCAGCTAGACTTTAGGAGCTTAGTACAGTGTGGGTCTCTGCCTCTGTTTCCATCAGTTGCTGGATAAAGGTCTGATTACACGGCAAGTCAAGATAGGGCCCCCTCTCCTCTATTGCTTAGGATCTTAGGCGGGATTTGTTCTTATCCTTAGTAGTATTTGGTAATCAAAGATTATTTTCAAGCAATTTGATATTTATTTTTAGATACAATAACTGAAGGTACTATAATTGAAAGAGTGTTCAGAGGCAACTCTTTGAAATGAATAGCACTGTTTACTTCACAGACATTTTATCAAGACATCTTATTTCAACTCTAACAATCACTTTCTTCTGATATACAACATTAGCATGCTGTGCCCTTCCAGTAATTTTCCAGTGATGAGGTAATTGAGAATATCTTAATTAGTCCCACAGTTTTCAACTAGATACACTAACAGAAAAAGACAAGTGTCATGTTCACATGTTTCCATCCTCCCTACTAAGGTTTTTGTTTGTTTCTTTGCCTTTTATATGACCTTTGATAAAACTTCTCTGCTTTATGAGTCATTATAGTATCCTTGGCCCTACTGATCACAGTCTCTGTAGGAAAAATAAAAGCAAAACCATTCTTATCAAAGAATGAAGTGAGGCACCACGGAGACTTTGCAAATGTGGGCATGAGGAGTGGATTAACACAGAATCCTGTGTAGATTGAATGCTGCCTTTATGAGGTCTCAAAAAGCTAATTCCCATTGCTTGGAAGAAGGTGTTTCCCAGAAAGTAAGATTGGGAGGAAACATGAAAATGCTGGATATGTCAGCTGAGGACATTTGGTAACAGCCCTGGGAACAAACACATTCCCAGGCTTGTTCCTTCTCATCCTCTTAGCTCTTTCTCCCTTGGCTGTGTCACAGCTAAACTCAAGAGGAAGCTTGTGGATAGAGGTTACATGCATGCGCAGATGTGGGTTAAAATGTCTGTCTAGTGGGTTAGAGAATGGGCTAGGAAGTGTGGAAATAGACCTCAGGTACAAATGGGAACTAGCTGGCTGAGAAGCAACAGCTATATGTATTTTATATTTTAATACCCACTTCCACAACATCTCAATACTATATGTACATTTGTAACTTAGTTTTTTGGTTGTATATACTTAGTTCATATATATCACATATCTTTTAAGGTTATAAATACATAAACTATTTATATCATATATAGTTTTATGCTGATTCTCAATTATTTCTAGCAAATGTGAAAGACTGGGCAATTATCATTAGATTCTTATTTTGTGTAAAATGAATATAGTTAAATGTATTAGGCTTACATATTCCTGTTATTAGAAGCAATAGTCAATGTGTTTAGATAGGAGGACATATTGTAAGCCAACCTTTTCACAAATTTATTATTGTTTGCGTACTCTGTGAACAAAATTATTTTATAAATATTTTAGCTTGTTACCTCTAAGAACTCAATGTCCTCTGTATTACAGATGTGATGAAATTGTCAAAACCCCTGACTTCATGACACCTATGTTCTAGGTAGTTGGCTTTATTATGTTTTCCTCATTTTTCTATAAACACCCACTCCACAAGGTTTATTCCTTTTTTATTATTTTTATTTTTTTTTTATTTTACATAATAGTCGCAGTTAATCCCCTCCCTTTTTCCTGCTCCTTACACACACACCTCCCCCAACCCCACATTCACCCCTCAGAAAGAGTAAAACTTCCCACAGGAATCAACAATGTCTGGCATATCAGATTGAGGCAGGACCAAGCCCCTCCTCCTCTGTTGATGGAGGAGCATCATCTTTCTATCTGTTGCTTTCATTGGTTAATTAATAAAAATAACTGCCTAGGCCCATTTGATAGGCCAACCCTTAGGTGGGTGGAGTAAACAGAACAGAATGCTGGGAGAAAGAAGCTGAGTCAGGGAGTCGCCATGATTCTCTCACTCCAGACAGACGCAGGTTAAGATCTTCCCTGGTAAGCCACCTTGTGGGCTACACAGATTATTATAAATGGATTAGATCAATATGTAAGAGCTAGCCAGTAAGAGGCTGGAACTAATGGGCCAAGCAGTGTTTAAAAGAATACAGTATACGTGTAATTATTTTGGGTAAAGCTAGCGGGCGGCCGGTTTCATTAATTCACACTACACTCTGTATCAGGGCTAAGTAAGTTACCCTCCTAAAGTTTTATGTTGCATTGTCAAAAGAAGAATAGTGGACCTTAGAGTGTTTATATTAAGCAGAACCTCTGAATATGACTCTATGTGTAAATATGCCTGTGCACAAGACCAGGACTGTGGAGTTTGAGATGGGCAGATCTGATGATGAACTAGATGACCCAGTCTTACCCATGAGTTTCTAGAGACAGAAGACAGTGATCAGTAGAGAGGCAACAATGCAAATGTGTCCAGTACATGTAAATGAGATTGACTTGGGCACAGCCCTCATTTATAGCTGGAACAAGAGGCCATGCACTGTGAAATGTGATTAGCTCCTCTAAATTGAAGAAGTCAATGAAGCATGCTGTCCACATAGTCTCCAGAGCAGAATACTGCCCTGCCATGCCTGGATTAAGCTCATGAGACCTGCAGCAAACTGTCCCAGAGTCCTGTGAGCAGGTGCACATTTAGAGTTCATTGTCCAGCATAGAGTAATGTGTCAGTTCAGCATGAAAACAATCATGATGCAGAATCATGAGAACTGAATTGCTGATTGTGAGAGCTGCGAAGAAAATGGCAGTAGGGTTAAATGCAGTCTCTGTCCCTCATCAATGCCACATTGTACCATGAACCTCCAGTGACACTTCTTTTCTACTGGCTCCTTTCCTCTTTTCTACCTAGTCAGTGGCTGTGGGATTACATCATTAGGATGGCGATAGCTTTTTGGGATAATTTGCTGATTATCCCACAACTAAACCTGTTAGTGAATTTATGATTCCCTAGAATTCAGTCATCCATCAATCATTCTACTTTTCTGAAATATACCTCTCATCTAATTTTAAGTTCCTTAAATTAACATCTTAATTTTGGACACTATTAATTACATTCTATATTTTTAGTTCCTTTAGCAAAATAGTAAGTGCTTTTTAAAAGATGGTCATTAATATATATTATTTAAAATAAACATTTCTAATTTTTTATTTATGACTTTTTGAAAGTAATTCTGATCGTTTAAGAAATATACTGGACTGGACACATGTCTCTGGTGAAGAGCACATACTACTCTTTCAGAAAAGTTAACTATAATTATCAGAAATCCTGTTGGCTTCCCACAATTGCCTCTAACTCCTAAGATCTTCTAACTCTGTTTCTGCATGGTTATTCACTCCCAAGCACACATAGGCAGAATCTACGTAATTAACTAATTCTGAACCACGAGAAAAGCTTCAAGAAAATCCAATGAATCTTATTTCAAGTCATCTGGTAGGATCTTATGTTAATTAACCAGGAACTCGGCAGTTGCACACACACTGAAACTTAGCATCACATGTGGAATGAGAAAAGTTAAGATGTTTTTGGTTGATAGTTTGTTTTATGTATAGTGTTATCATATTAACACAAAGCCAAGACAATGTAAATTAGTATACTGCTACTCATTTTTCATAGATTCGGAAGGCATCTCTTATTTACTCTTTTGCTTTTGCTCTTCTCACTCAACCCGCAACATAATTTCTCTTCCACCCATTGTTAGTGGCTTTCCAAACTTATTAACTTTGAAAGTTTTTACTCCCCACATAGGGAAAAGGTTCATCTTTGAGCTCATTACTTCACGTCACATAGTATGTTCCCAAGGGAATATAACAAATCTTCATGAAGCCCCAGCATTAACCTTAACTTTTATGTGTTTGCTTTAGGTGAGAGATGTGTAAAGTCTTGTATAGTCTACCAACTTTATCTTGACTGAGTATATAAAATTGGGATTTGATGTTGCTATTCCATTAATATCAGTCATTACTTAAATCCAGTAGTTTATTTTTGAATTTGTATTTCCAGATTACAGAGTGTGAAGAACATAGCAGAACACCTAACATAAAATATGTATAATAACTTAATAAATTCTGAATGTGTAAATGATGATACTAAATGATATAGTGGTTAAATAACTTTTACATGCATTTAATTCTAATACAATAAAGGCATTTGCTTCTCATCATTAAGCTTTTCTCTATCAACTAGTCTATTATGCATAATTTTCTATTTCCTTATTAAGTTTTATATTAATTAAACCTTATTTCCACCATCCAATGACATCCCAACCATATTACATCCTCATAGTAATTTTTTTTTTCAGAACTTCGGGCATACTCCAGTGTTACACATGGATTTTTGCACTTGATAATTTTCCTCCCTTTCATCTTAGAGAATATTGAAAATGTCCAAATGTCCTGTCTTACAGTTTGAGGGTGACAATCCTTCACATTGTGGGACGTGTGCAGGTAGGAGCAGGACAGCTGGTCACATTATACTCATAGTCCGGAAGCAGGGCATGAGTGGGAAGTAGATCCAGACTATAAATCCTCAAGGTTAACCCGCTGTGACCTTGATTTTCCAAATTCATCAATGTTCCACAACCTTCCTAAGGAGCATGTTGGAGAACAAGAGCATAGGAGTAAATGGAATACATTTCATATTCAAACCACAACAACTGTGTGTGTGTGTGTGAGCGCGCATGTACACATGTGTGCACACATAATGTTATTTATTTACTCATTTGTCTTGAGACAGGGTTGTTCCAGGCTTTTTCTCTTTTGAGTCACCAGCTAGTTCCCAAATCATGATGCAGAAACTTATGGTTTTGAATGCTCGGTCTTAGTTTAGCTCTTTTATGGCTAGCTGTTTTAACTCAAATTAATCTGCTTGCTCAATGAGCACTATACCAATCATCCATTTTCCTAGTCCCCAGTTTGGGCAATTAAGTAAGCTTTTATAACCACCTGTTTCCAGGATTTTATATGCACATAAGTTTTCAACTCTGCTAGAAAAACACTAAACAGCTGAGTTCCTGGTTGTCATGGGAAGAATCTATTTCCTCAGAAACTTGCAGAGCTCCTTCACTGTGTTTGGATGTTTTTGTATTTTATTAGTGCATACTAAGTCTACCCACTGTTCTGTACCTCCATTTACCATGCAGTTTTCATTTTTTGTGTGTGTGTCACATCCTCAAAAGCTCACTTGGACATTCTAAACATAAACAGGAGTTATTTTCCTCAGTGAATTCTGTTTCCTCTGAGGGAAAAATAAAAACTGTTTAATTTGTAAAGAGTTTAACTTTTATATACTTACCCAATTTTTGTGACTCTCATTATTTATAGGATTTATAATATTATTTACCTAAAAATGTTACTATTATTAATGGTAGTATTATTTGTTGCCTTTAGTTAAGATATGACTTTATAAAAAAATTTGCTATTGTGTGTTCAACATGAAGTTCTGCAGTCTGATAGGAAGAGGATTGAACAATTAAATGCAACTAAAATTACAACTATATTACATTTAACAAATGTATTCTAAAGACCAATAACTTGTGAATAAATAAAAAGTACTTTGAGTGCATGTATTAAGAATTAATATACAATTACTGTACCAGTATTCTATTGTTTCTATAATGTGTAACAGTGTTATCACTATAATAATGTAGTGACTTCAAAAATGAGAAGGTTACCGTGCTATTCTTCAGGCAAATTTGGAATAGGTTTCAATGATCAGCATAACGGTGCCAAACAGCCTGCTAGTACTGGAGTTTTGCAGGAGAACCCAAACTTCTTCCCTGTCTCCTCTAAGATCACCTGTACTCCTTCTCAGGGCCCCTTCTGCCATCTTTAAAGCCTAGAAAAGGAAGATGCAGGCTTCATATTACATACTTCTTGCCTAACTGTTCTCCATTCTCCACTATTTCAGCACTCATGATTATTACATTACACAATCAATAACAATCTCACATCAAAAACTCCTCTGATTAACAGCATTCATAACTCCCTAACTTTAACTGCTGTTGTGGTGTAATGTATGTAAAATATACATGTATATTATATATATATATATTTCTACACTTGTTTTTTACTTAATATAAAACAAATTACATTGTCTCTACTTGATATATATTTGATATTTCATAAGTGTGTATTTAAGATTATATATATATATCACCATCTTCATTTTCATATATATATTCTTTTATTTTTATACCTGGTCACAGTAGATGTAACTTTTATAAATGCTATATAACAACTTACCATTATTCAAAATATCCTGTTTTTATTAGGAGATAGATGTTCAAGAGAATATTTGAAAAACTTTATTTGTGCCTAGTGTAGGATTAGCAGGCCCCTTAGTGATCTTGTAATCAATGTGGCTGGGTTTTTTTGTTGTTGTTTAGCAAATCAGAAACAACTCCCCTTCATTTTCCTTCCTCTAACTGTTTTTGTTTTTCAGTTTCCTATGGGAACAGTTATTCTACAAAATGTAAAAAGTGGCAAGGTCAGACATCTTGAATAAATAGCGTGAATCACTTCTTTCCTTCAGAGCTGTGCTCTCCAGCTCATTAATGACCTAAAATTGCATAAGAAACCTTTACACTTAGACAATTAACAGATTCGACCAGTTCATATGATACCCATCTGCTCAAATAAAAATTTTCAAAAAGATTATGCATACCTCTTTACACTTCTGGCCCATGCTATTTTCAAAAGTCAAATATAATTACTAGAGGGTATAGGATGCTAATAGGAAGAGCCAGTGGCCTTTAGGGATGAAAAATTACATACAAGACTTTTTCTAAATCTCTGAAACTCAGACATAGAAGGATAGTACTCCAATAATTCATGTTTGTGATGCCGTTCATTGCATGCTTAGCCGTGGCTATAAGTGGGGGAATTGGGACTTTTATAAAGACTGCAGGTAATTTCATCCCAGAGAGACTGTAGAAATAGATTACTGTGTCCTCTACAGCTCAGCTCTGTATTTTGTAGTGAAAAACATCAGACTTGTTTTATTTCACTTTGTTCTCCTACTTTATGGAATGCTGGAGAGTCCAAAAGAGGCCACTTTTGAAAACCCAGATAATGAATATATATGAACATACGCATGCATGAATATAAATATGTGTTAGTAAATTTGTACAAGATATCAATGGTATAACTACTGTATTATCCCTGAGGTCGAACAAGCGATTTCCAGGTTAACTTGCTTACTGACTGGATGAATTCTAGATAGGTATTAAAATTTTCTGAGCCGTAAATTCTTCATATGTACAACATGAAGTGCTCTCAGTCAAACAAGCTCCTACTAAGACTGAATTTTTACTGTAGGATTGAAAGGAATTTGGATATTGCATGTATGTATGTATGAATGTATGTATGTATGAATGTATGTATGTATGTATGTATGTATGTATGTATATATGTATGTATGTGTTTGTTTCAAAATAGTATTTCTCCATGTAACTCTGGCTGTCCTGAAACTTGCTCTGTAAACCAGGCTTGCCTGGAACTCAGGGATCTGCCTCTCTCTGTCTCCTCATTTCAGATGTTGGCTACTAATGATGAAAATCCCACAAAAGCACAAAGAGCCTTTCAGTAGAAATCATTTTATTATCATAAACTATCTATTTAAACTGATGTTTGCAGTTAATTCAGGCTCTGTGCACACTAATACATTTTTTTGAAATAGTTCCCACTGGCCGTGAAGGTTCACTCCTCTTCTATGGGCCTCCAAGAGCACTCCTTCAGTCTCAGTATTTCAGGAAGTGAGAACTCATATTCCAGGAGGCAGCTAAGGGCCAGGCCTGAGCCTCTCAGTCCTGTTCAATCATTTTTCCCTACTCAAAGCCCTCAACGAGTGCTCTGCAAGTCTTTATTTCTATTGCAAATTATTTCCAAAAGTAGTCTTGGTATAGCTATGTGTTCAAACTATTTAAATTGCTGTTATAAAATCTAAGTACTAACTTTTGTCAATATAGTGTATTTCTTTCATTTGAAGATGAATGTGTTTTTTTTTTTTTTTTTTAAAAAAAGGAAACTAATTTAAACCATACCTTGCTTAGCAGAATCCTTGGGGAGAACTGAGTTCTGAAAAATTACTATTTTATTTATGAAAAACTTTTCTACTTTATCACTGACAATTATTCTAAAATATTTGCAAATTTTTTGCGATCTACAAAAATCTACCTTGATGTTTTATGTAATAAACCAAATATTTTACATATAAGTATAATTCAGATATTAATAAGATAGAGAAAAGAAAGCACATATAGGTGACTAAATAGTTTATTATTTTACATACTAGCTCTCCAGTACCTCAAAATTACCCTCATCAATAATTGGAATGTTTGGATTAGCTGGTTGGTTTTGTTGTCTTAAAGCGAACTAGAACCACCCGAGAATAGGGCATCTCAACTTAGGAACTCTCTGTCAAACTGGTATGTGGGGCATTTTCTTGAAAGATGGTTATTGTGAAAGTACCCACTAAATTGTGGGTATTTCCATTTTTGGACGGTTGTGCTGGCTAGTTTTGTGACACTCAAACACAAGCTAAAGTTATCTAAGAGGAGGAACTTTCAGTAAGAAAAAAAAGGAAGTCCTCCAAAATATTTGCTTGTAGGTAAGCCTTTAGAACATTTCCTTAATTAGTGATTGGTGTGGGAGTACTCAGTCCATTGTGAGTAGTACTATCATGGGCTGGTGGTCCTGGGTTCCATAAGAAAGGAGGCTGACCACGTCAGAGGAAGCAAGCCAATAAGCAGCACTTCCCGATGGCCTCTTCATTAGCTTCTGCCTCCAGGTTCATGCCCTGCTTAAGTTCTCTACAGACTTTTTTTTTTTTTTTTTTTTTTTTTGATGATGAGCATTGATGTGGAAGTGTAATGAAAATAAACCTTTCCTTCTCCGAGTTTCTTACAGTTATGGTGTATTAGGAACCTTAATTAAGACAGCTTTATGTCTAGTATCTAGGTGAAGGATAGGCATGTAGGTCAAGGGAAGCAAGCCAGTAATAGCCTCTTTCACAGTCAGTTCTGCTTCAGGTCTACCTTCAGGTTTTTGCATTGGCTTCCCTTGATGAAGGACCTAAACCTCTAACACCAAGTTGATTCTGGTTAGTGTTTTATCTTAGCATCAGAAAGCAAACTAAAACAGAATTTGGTACCAGAAATGTAGGTTGTTATTATAATGAACTTGAATCATCTGCCTTTTGTTTGTTATTTATCTTTTCTTCTCTGTTTTGGGAAACCAGGGAAAGATTGTGCATTGTGAGAACCTGGAAAATATGAATATTGAGAGAAATAAAACAGTTTTGGCCTGGCTTGTGAAGTTTCACAGGGAAGTTTTAGAGTTCCTCAAAGATTCAATGGATGCTATTTATTTTGCATATGTTCAAGTAAAAAAATCTGTAGGAGTTAAACTTTTGTTTTACTGGAAAATTAGATTCTGGATAGTTGGCCTGTGAAATCAGCTTTTATTGTCAAAAGACAACATTATTTTTGGTAAATTTGTCTGCGGATGCAGAAGCTATGGTCCAGAAGTGGACAGGTGTGTCTAAAGATGGAAGTTTGACATTGTATAACAGTTTTTTTTTTACATATTATTGGTTTTGAAGGGAATAAGTGTCTTGGATCAGCTGAGACTTAGTATTATGAGCAGCCAGGAGAGGCTATAGGTGAAGGTACAGCCTCAGTTGCAAAGGAAACCTCAGCATGACTGAGATATCAGGACCATGGAACAACCATTGGACAGTGGTGATATAGAGTAAAGATGTTCTGTTTTAGCTGCCAGACAAGCTCTGAGGTTGGCAGTGCCAAAGAAGTCGAGCTACCCAAGTGGTTTGGATCCTGGAAGATTGTGAATAAGTCTTATCTGTCAGGTACTGTCTACAGGATTTTGGAAGAACACTGCAGTATTTTTTTTATTGTAATTATTTTTATGCTATTACTCTTCCCCCTTGGAGTATGAAAGTATACAAGTTATTTTTGATTTGGTAGGATCCCACAATTAAGAAACTTTGCATTTTTGAAACAATCTTAGACTTTAAAAGTGTTTGAATTTTTCAACAGATTGTGAGACTTTTAAAGGTGTCCCGTTTAAATGTGATGCTTTTTAAAAGTGATGTTAATACGAAATCTTGACAGTATACAGAAAAGGAAAGAATGTTCTTTTAGTGATAGATTTATGTGGCAATTAATAAAGGGCTATTTGGTAAATCACGGCTAGCTTTCAAAGAATGAGTTATGAAATTACACAGAATTTAAACAATTTTGTTGCAAACACCTGTGAAAGATAAATACTACTTTCCTGAAAAAAATCAAATTTTTGTATGTCAGTCATTTGATGTACTGAAGATTACAGAAATAAAACTTTAGACATCATATATGTTTGTCTTAACCATACCGTATTACTTTTCCCCTTGGGTTAATAGACACTATTTATTTTCATCATACCCAAATTTACTCTCTGCTATAACTCATTCTATTCAACTTAAAGTTTCTTTGAACTTAACAATTGTACTCTATTCTTCCACATATTAAATATTTGCAGATATGTTTCTAGAAATAACATGTATGTTTGTGGATTCTGCATGCGGTCAAATGCTTTTTATAGAATTTAGAAAATAAAAATGATGCTTCTTTTCAGATGTGCTGAATGATGACCTATATCTTGGTGATGCTTGACCATTTAAGAAATTTTTCACCAAGAAGCATCTGAGTATTGATTTTCAGCCAAGCTTGTCTCTCTGAAAAAGGTCACAGTTTTTATACAAGAGCACCTTTTTAGGTGGTTTTCTAGCACATCTCTTTTTAGTTCCAGCTAAATATAAGAGGTGAAAAACAAAACTTGGGTGGAAATATTCAAGTAAAAATACAGATTTCTCTTTTTTCTCAAATATTAAAACTATTCTAATAAATGCCAAGTACAATATTTTGGGAATACAATGATTTTTATATTTATTTTATAACAAGTAGCAATTTAATCTTAATTAACACATATTATGTTCCTCATTCCTGTTCAGTAACATTTTATAAAAATCCAATATCAGAGAAATACATGCATCGCCATTATAATTGTAGCAGAATGTGGTGTCATCTTAGCTCATAGAGGCTGAGGCAGGAAAATCTAAACCTTGAGGCTTCATTGTACGAAGAGATCATACCATAAAAATTAAATAAAAAAACAAATACAATAAAATCAAAAATGTTAGAAATTTTCTGATTAGGTCAGATGGCACTCTAGTTTGCAGAAGACTAAGGTAGGAGGTGAACTCATCCCCTTCCTGCATATGTAAGCTGTGCATTTTTCTAGGAGATATGAGGGCTTTCACTTTCTACTGTTAGGTTATGTCACAAGACTAAGGAATTTGCATTTGTAGTTAATATCCTGTTATGTTATGTTACTGTTGAATTTTCTTGTGAAAGCCTCTAAGCACAGACAATAGATTCTAAGGAACACTTTGTTTACTTGAAGAAAGGACATATGACAGAGAATGAGGGAGCCTCTGGTTACTGAGAATCAGCAAATGAAACATGACTTTAATTGTTTTGTTCTGCTGGAAGGTAACTACAATTAACAGCAAACTCACAGCAAGCCCTAAAGAACCTGGCCTTGCTGACACTTTGATTTAAACCTAGTGATATTTGGAGTAGAGAACTTAGCCACCATACAACATGATGTTTACTTACAGAATTGTCACAGAGATTGAATATTGTTTTTCATGTGATAAATTTTGGTAATTTGTTTTGTAACAATAGAGTACTAATAGTATGCCTGTGATAAATCAATTCAAAGAAATGTGTCAAGAAGCATCTTTTTAAATAACACTTCACTCTAAAATTAAATTACTTAGAATTATACTACAAATCATTGGTCAGACTATGATGTATGCACTTAACCACATGTTAATGTTTTTCTTATATAAACTCTAAAAAAGACTGTGAATCGTTTCTTCAAAGTAAAACACCTCTACCCATAGTGAAACATTAGCAACTCATTCAGCATTGTAATTAAAATTCAGTAAACTATAAACTACCTTTGTAATGAAAAAAACTGCTTTGTTGTGTATTAGAAAATAAAGAAATGATCACACGAAACGATTAATATTTCATAATTGTTTACACGATGTTTTCTTATTCTTATAAACCTAACCAATTACGGTTATAGTAAGAATTCCATTTGCTTTCTTAGCAGCTTGTGATTTAAAAGCATATTTCAAAATCACAACATGGATGGGAGAAGGGCTGATCATGTCCCATCCCTAGCTGAGGAGCTTCTGGAAACTGATGGCTGTTGGGGGAAAAGCATTTCATTAGGGATGTGGTCTCTGGGAGTCTACTCGGAAGATTTATACATCCATGTATATAGAAACATCATTAAATGGGCTCAGTGAGCTTTGAAAAAGGGAATGCATGATGTTCAGAGGAGAAAGTGGTAGGAGACTGTAGGAGAAGAAATGAAGGAGAGGGAAGGAGGAGTGGGTTTGATTGAAATGTATTATATACACGTATGGCATTCTCAAACAGCAAGGTAATCATAAATATAAAAAAACACTCCAGGGGCTGGAGAGATGGCTCAGTGGTTAAGAGCATTGCCTGCTCTTCCAAAGGTCCTGAGTTCAATTCCCAGCAACCACATGGTGGCTCACAACCATCTGTAATGAGATCTGGTGCCCTCTTCTGGCCTTCAGGCATATACACAGACAGAATATTGTATACATAATAAATAAATAAATATTAAAAAAAAAACACTCCATTCATATAAAACTCAGTAAGTATACTGAATACATTTTTTGCTGTTTACTTCTGATAAACAAGCATAAAAATAGTTATTTAAGTAACATCAGGTTATCTGACTAAAATATTAATGGCAAAGAATTTTTCTATGATATTTCTGTACTAAAATAATTTTCAGTAGCTTATTAATTACAGGACATATTGTCATGTTTGTTACATTCAGGCTGCATGTTGTCTCCATTGTCTCATTTATATTTTGATGTTGTTAGGGGATTTCATTATTTTTTATCATAATCCTCATATATGTGTAGATGACCTTCATATATTTGAAACAACCATCAAGAAGATGTGTTGACAAGAATTATTTTAATATAGCTTTTTTCTACAATGAAAGTGTAAATTTAAAAAATGCAAATATAAGTTTAATAAATATAAATCAAGTCAGTTATTCTTATTTATCTAATTAAGGATGGGCTGGGAGAGCCAAACAACCAGTCAGTGAATATTGAGATTGATTGGCTAGCAAATGCAAAATTAGTTAGTGTCCTACAGCAACTAAAATATTTCAGAAGTTTCTTTCACCAGATGGAAATCAGCCATCTGTAATAGATGACATCCTTTTAGATTTCTATACCTAATTGTTATTTCTGATGCATTTTGCTAAGGGTCACCCATACTGTTGTCAGTTTCCCATAAATGACTATCACAAGTTGTTTATCTGAAATTTTCACAGAATTAGCCACTTTCCAACCACTCTGTCAGTATTGCTGATAATGATTTTGGTGGGAAGATCACATCCTTCCAAAGATGTCCTTTTAGAATCCCCAGAAGCTGTGTGTTATCTACAAGACAAAGGAGATTCACAGATGTGATTAAGTCAGAGATCATATTGTTTAAGATAGCAAAGGGCTCCTTGAAAGGGAAATTGTGAGTCAGAAGACTCTCTACCAACTTAAGGTAATATAAAAAAGTCGAGTGATGGCTTTGCATATATAAATGAACTTTGAACCAAAAATGCAGGGAGGTTGTAAAAGAGCAAACAAATAGATGAGCAGATGGCCTTCACATAGAGCTTTCAGAAAGGGCCCCTGCCTTGCTGTCACTTAATTTTATCTCATAATACTTCTGACAAACTTACAGTGCTTACTATGGATAATGCTTACTATGGATAGTCACCACACACATGCTCAATGTTGTGTTCATGGTCCACGTGTCACATATATGAAGTGTTAGTACTTGACTGAACACATCTTGTGTATGCCATATAGTCCGTTAGAGATACCTGAATTATTTTTTGTTAGTGGATGTTAAAGTTCACCAGATGTGTTTTTTTCATATTTTAAGATAATTCCAAAGTTAAGAACTTAACAGGTTTTAAAAATTGATTCACCTAATAAATTATATCTTAAAGGATATTTTTTTTATTTGACACCTTTCAGTTTAAGCCATTACAGGAAGGATTTAAGAGAAAATATAAAAATTTTATGTATTAATATTATTGCTTTGCTGTAAAACTTGGTCTACTAAAATTTTATATTCAAATATAGCATATGTTCTAAAATAGCACATTTTAAAATTGGTATGTAGTTGAAAGATAAATTGCTCTTTTTTTGTCACAAATAAGACTTAATTATTTAATTTCATTTACATTTTTTTATTTTTCTTATTTGACAGAATTTAAGTACTATATGTTGATTAGTTGCAGATCACTGACTGGTATATATTAAATATTATAAATATGTTGGAGTTGCATGAAAAATATAGTATTTAAAAGGACTCTCAACTTTATTTTGAATAATTTTAATTTGCCCTTTTATTTCTTACTTAAATCAATTAGTTTTTTGTAAAGTCTTTGTTCTTTAGACAATAAAAATAAATGTTACTCACAAATATAAATTATTTTCTGTAACTTCTACATGGTTAGTATCTTAGTTAATTTTCTATTGATGGGACAGAAAATGCACCACAACCAAGGCAAATTTCAAAAGAAAGCATTTGCTGGGACTCCTAGTTCCAGCGGGTTAGAGTCTATGATCATAATGGCAGGGAATATGACAGCAGGCTGGCATGGTACTGGAACAGTACCTGAGAGCTACAACCTGATATACAAGTTGGAGGCAGAGTGTATGTGTGAGAGAGAGGGGCGGAGGAGAAGAGAGAGAGAAGAGAAGAGAGAGAGAGTCAACTGGAATGTTAAAGGTTTTTGAAACATCAAAGCTGCCATAGTGCCAAACCTTATCTAATATGACCACACCTACTAATCCTTCCCGAAGAGTTCCACCAGCTAGGGACCAAGTGTTAAAGTATATACGCTCAGAAGGCCATTCTTACTCAAACCTCTACACTGTACTCCCTGGACACCATAGAGCTGTAGCTATATCATAGTGTGAAGATTATTTCAACTTCAAAAGTTTTAATAGCTTTTCACATCTCATCACAGTTTAAAAGTCCAAAATCTCTTTTGAGACTCATTATAATCTCTTAATTGTGACCCGTTTTAAAATTTAAAAAAAAAATATTTCCAGCATGCAATGGCACAGAATAAGCATTATCATTCAAAAGAGAGGAATGAACACATAATTAGGAAATACTGGATAATAGCAAGACCAAAGCACTTCGAGGTAGACTCCAATACCTCTAACTTTTTATCTAGTATTAAAGGTCTAAAATTATTCATCCTTCTAGCTTTGGTGACTAAGCTGAGTACTGTGGCTCCATTCCCTGTGTGCAGCACTTTTTGGACTATATGCCAATATGTTGGCATTTCCAACATCATGGGGTCTCCAACACAAGCGAGGCTCTCACTTTTCTGCCTTCAAACAGCTGCCTCCTTTCCCACATTCCTGGCCACAGGAGCTTTGTTTAAACATGGAAAGAGAGTCTACAAACTTTTTTTTTCTGGCATCCTTCCTGTCTCTGAAGTCTGTTACCATTTCATTGCATGTCTTATTTTGATTAATATTTTTAGTATGTAGTTTTATGATTTAATTTACATTTTGTCTACACAGAAAGTTTGTTTTTATAGGCACTGTATAGTTAACTATTGCTACTTGACTCAACTTTACATTCTTTGCCATATGAATGGTCATATCTCAACCCCAATTTGCTTTTTAGCATGTTTTTCTTATTAACTTTAATGTATGCATAGTATTCCATTATATTGCCAAGTGTCCAAGTGTTTATCAGCAGCCAGCCCCCTCTAAGCTAGCTCACTATACCACATCCGCATTGATTCACCATGCAAAGGGGCACTAAACTCATTGAACATATGGAGTGTATTATTCATGGCAAAGTAAATCATATAATATTCATGATTTCATTAACTTCCCTATTTCTGTCTTCTGAAAGTGAGGAAAAGTTAAAGAGTGCAGACCAATAGTAAGCATGTGGACTTCTTCTTTGTTAGAGGATTTCTGTCTTCTGAAAGTGAGGAAAAGTTAAAGAGTGCAGACCAATAGTAAGCATGTGGACTTCTTCTTTGTTAGAGGAGAAGCAGCCCAACTCTTAAAAGGTAATGGATAGCAAACTTTCTTACCAAATACAATTTCTTTAAAACAACAGCTAAAGTGCTATCAGTCAACAAATAGAAGTCATTCTGATAATTTCTTATAATATTGTTTATTATAAGACTTTAGAGGTGTATGATGTGCCAAATAATCCTTCACAGGTCTTTGTCTCCCAGAGTGTAACTGCAATAGGATGGAAGAATAAAAAGACTGTTCAAAAGTGATTTAGAAGCAGAATTCCTGGTCCCTTTATCTATATTGACACAAGGTTTAGATTTGGCTATTGACACTTTGACTCTTTCAGCCAATTAATAGAAATGTGAATGTATAGTAGGCTCTTGATAATTTAGCAAAAGGATGTATACAAATCCCAAACAATCAAAAGAGAAAAGAGAAATAAATGTTATGATGCCTTCTCTAACAGATATTACACAAAATCCTGTTGTACGGAACCTGCTTGTTGGTTCCTGGCTGTTCAGCCCTAAAATAATCACATAGAAACTGCATTAATTATATCACTGCTTGGCCCATTAGCTCTAGCTTCATATTGGCTAACTCTTACATATAAATCTAACCCATCTCCAATAACCTGTATATCACCACGAGGCTGTCTGTAGCTTACCAGAAAAGTTCCCGCATCTATCTCCAGTGGAGCTACATGGCTTCTCCCTGACTCTGCCTCCTTTCTCCCAGCATTCAGTTTAGTTTTCCTTGCCTAGCTAAGTTCTATCCTGTTATAGGTCCAAAGCAGTCTCTTTATTCATTAATGGTAATCACATCATATAAAGGGGAATCCCACATCAATAGTCTATGATATATATAGTGTAAGTCTGTGAAATATCTTTATTATTACTATCACTTTGCCTTCTAATCAGTTGAGGCTTAGATGCTAAGTAATTTGTTACTGATCATTCATCTAATATTTACTAGGCAGTAGAATCAAAATCAGCCAGAAATAAATTACAAATGAAAAGTCTTTTAGGAATCTTCTTTCTTTGTTGAAAGTATCATATTTTCATGACAGTTTTACCCTTTTTAGTACTGCTATGTATATTACAAGGAATGCCTACTCTGGATAGAAAAAGACTTGGATCTGAGTTAAATTTGAAGCACCATCCTCAGGTGATAGTTCACATAATTGTCACCTTGTCAAAACTTAAAATCTCCTAGTCTCAATGAAAGATTGTCTACATTGAGTTGGTGTGTGATCATATCAGTGGGTAATGATCTTAATGATTTTAATTGATGTGTCACAACCCAGCCCACTATGGGTGGCACAATTTCATAAGCCTGCACTGAGAGTAAAGAAGTCCAAATGTCTATAAGTAAGAAAGCAAGTGAGCATGTCTTCATTTGTTCCTGTTTACGTTTGACTGGTGATGTTTCCAAATGTCTCAAACTCATGCCACTATGACTTCTCTATAATGATGGACTGCATTCAAGAATTGTAAGCCAAAGGAGCTCTTCTGCCTTTACATTGTTTCCCCCCCCA
The DNA here is from genome assembly GCF_014885135.2 of Alexandromys fortis. Classification (NCBI taxonomy): domain Eukaryota; kingdom Metazoa; phylum Chordata; class Mammalia; order Rodentia; family Cricetidae; genus Alexandromys; species Alexandromys fortis. Next base: position 1,055,431 of record NW_026068015.1, read on the forward strand.
GGGTATTTTATCACAGAATCAACAAGAAAACTAGAACAACCACAATTGACTATGTATAAGAATTATGGAATATTCAGCTAAGCTCTCTGTAGTTTAGTTTGTTATCCATTAAACATGTAGAATAAGATTGCTATAAGAAAAAAATAAAATTCAGTTCAGCACATAGTTTCTGCATTAATTAGGTGTTCATCTATCTATACTACAAATGGGTAAGGAATAGTAGATGTCATGATTAGCAAAGATCGAACTGTGACATGTTTACAGGTGACACAATAGGCTGAATAGATGCCTCAAGAGGTAAAAGCACTTGCAAGAAAGCCTGGTAACCCACGTACAATCCCTGAAACCCTTGTAACCTATGCCCAGACGTTATCCTCTCATCTCCACAGGCCTTCTATGGTGTTTATGGCCACAAACAGGCTCACTCGGAGCTGGTAAAAATATAGATTCCTAAAGTTGACATTTTAAACTTGCCCAAGTCAAAGGTTAAACATTCTTTTCCCTTTTCTTCCCAAAAGTAAGTTACAAAGAAGGAAAAATATTAGAAGACATAAAATACTAGTCGAACAATTATATATATGTTTATATGTATATATGTATATATGTATATATATATATATATATGAGCCCACTGAGTTGACTGTAAAGTGCTTTTAATTTGTCATCATGCTTCATTTTTCATTTATTTGGAAAGTTGGCTTATAGCACTCCATCACTATCTGACCACAATGCAGATGAAATAATTGTCTTTTGTGGCATTCACTGTAGAAGGAGAGGGAGAGTCCTTGAATTTTTTGCTGAAAGGAATGTGTTTCATGAGTTTTAGACTTTTGCTTGCTGTTGTTAAGTTGAGTAGATATTTCTGTGTAAATATTAAGCATTTTTTCATAATAAGAACCAAGGAAACATTTTTTTTGTGTGCCACAACATATTCTTAAGAAACATCCCCAGACATAGACCAACAAAATGCATTTCTTTGAATGACACTACAATATGGCAATGTGTTTACTATACTTAAATTTCATTGGTTCATATTATTGTACAATGCTTGAAAACTATTTCTTAGGGTACTATATGTGTCAGGATTTTGTAATTCTGATATCCATTTAAGCTTATTTACACTTTATTCAGAAAAATTTTTAAAATAATATTTTCTGGATGGATTTGTAATATAAAGTGGCAGGCGTATGCATAAGAAACTTCACATTTTCTGTTCCTTACCAAATGGAATGTTCTATCTTTGTTTCTGTATTTTGTAGTTACACAGAGTCATCTGTCCATCACACAGGCCAAACAAGTTGGGTTGGCCACTGACCTCCACCCACAGCTCCGCTTACACACAATGGAGTCATCACTTTGCTTTTTTCATTGTTTTGTTTATTGGAAACATTTTAAATATCTGTTAGGATAACATATTGCTATTGTTTTTTGAAAGCACTATGCTTCATCTCATGATAAGACCATGACTGGTGAGACAGCAGGCAATGGATGGGCTTGTTTATTTCTGCGGCTTTATTTTCTGGATGCATCTTGCCTCTCAGAGGTACTAATGATCAGTAGTCTGCAGACTGTCCAGCTCTAAAGCAACACTTCAGACCAGGAGAGTCACTGTGACACCCATGCAGATGAATAATATGAATATTAATGTTGCCGCTGGGATTGAGGCTGTGGTTTCACATTTGCATGCCACACAGTTGTCATTCTAAAGTGTGCTGTTATAGATAAATGTTGGCCTGAAGGTATTTTCGTGACTTTTTCTGTTTACATGTTGTTAGTGAAATGAAGCATTCCAGGATCATAGTAATCTCTGCTAATGGGGAGAAACACAGCATGAGCCATTGCTCTCCAAGAAGAATAAAGACTCTACATCAAGGCTTAGTTACACATGCAGTTATGGGGAACTTGGATTGCTTAAAAACGCGCTTCGACTTCACCAAAAGGTTTAAAATATTTAAGTTATTTATTAACTCAGTATCTGCAAAACTATGAAAAGTGTTGGCTTAATTGAGACATCTGTATATATTTTAATGTGTTTGTCCATATTAAATAGAACAAACCTTATATAACTAAGTCAACTTGATCACTCTTGAGCATAACGGATGTAATAATTACTAAGGAGGGGATTATTAACTTAGTAGGGATGATCTTACAAAAAAACACTCAAAGGCATTCCTAGTTGCTAGAAAATTCAAAATTATGAATGTAACAGGATTCAACTTGATTACATATTAAACATGGGATTTCTAAAAGACATTCGTAGCTGTCTCTTAATCCATGGATTCACTAGATCCCTAAAGCCTTTAAGGATTCTAAAGGTTTCCCTTTCTACCGGAGGTCCTCTAATCCGGATAGCTTCATGGTGAAGCCTTCATTAACTGTTCATCCTTCTGCATTTCGTCCCTTTGGAATTATTTGTAACAACACATGGGTCTTTTTTTTTTTTTTTTTTCGAGACAGGGTTTCTCTGTGGCTTTGGAGCCTGTCCTGGAACTAGCTCTGTAGACCAGACTGGTCTCGAACTCATAGAGATCCGCCTGCCTCTGCCTCCCGAGTGCTGGGATTAAAGGCGTGCGCCACCACCGCCCGGCAACACATGGTTCTTATAGCTGAATTTTACAATGTTGGTGGCTTGTCATGATGTTGCGCTTGATGCACAATCCTGATAAATTCATAACTGAAAACAGAGTGGATTCCTAGGAATTTCCCTAGTGCCACGTTTTTTGCTAGCCCCATAATGGCTCCCTCAATCAAGATATTGCTTTCTTTACTCTCTGTCTGTCTTTCCCCCATTCCAACCATCCCTATCCTCTTCCCTCAAATTTTCCTGCCTCTCTACCCTTCTCCACCCTCCAGCGCTTCTGACAGCCCTTTTTCCCAACCCCTATGCTCCCAATTTTTTCTCAGGAGATCTAGCCTATTTCCCCATCTCAGGGGGATCTATATAATGGCAGTACTAAGCTAAAAGTCTGATAATGTTCCAATTCTCCATATTATACTATCATGTTTTATTTCAATTGTTTGATAAGTAATTTTCGGAGGTAAATTTGGACAAAGGGATGTGTATACAATGCAAGTAATGTTGCTCCCCACAGTCTGTATACAATTTAAACACTGGGTTCAGCACAGTTCGTAATCACAATGTCAGCAAGATGGTCCACCACAGTGCATGGATAAAATGTAAGAAACGTGGACCACCAGTGGGGATATATAATCTGAACACTGTGGTCCACAACAGTATGTGTATACAACATGATCAGTGTGGCCCCTACGGTGTCTATATGCAACCAGAACAATGTGGTCCACCACAGTGTGTTTTGAAAATCTGAGCATCAGGGTCCCTCATAGGGTGTTTATCCACTCTGAGAAGTGTGGTCCACCACAGTGTATGTGTCCAGTCTGAGCAGTGTGGGCCCCTACAGCGAGTGTCCACAGCCTGAACACTGGTTCACTACAGTGAGTGCCCACAGCCTGAGCACTATGGTTCCCTACAGCAAGTGCCCACAGCCTGAGCAGTGTAGTCCACTACAGGGAGTGTCCACAGTCAGAGCAGTATGATCCCCTACACCGAGTGTGCACAGCCTGAGCAGTGTGGACAAAATGTTTGCCTTTTCCATTGATGCATTTCAACAACCATACAAGGATTGTGTGATATACATTGTATTTTCCATATACTTACGTGCAAACATACACTGAAGAACATTTGCAGCTATAAATAACAATGAGGTATGTAAGGATTGATGGGCTTAAATAAAACTTCAAATCACAGTGGCAGAGAAATTGAAGTTTAAGACCATGTCATTTTTATGAGCCAAAACACATTTTGTGTGCAGTAACTTTACTACATATGTTGTATATTTAATTATTCTGAGACCTAATTTGGTTTGTTGTTATGATTCTCAAACATTTGAGAGTGAGGTCTAGGATAATTGCCACAAACCTAACATGGGCATCAACAAAGAATTGGTAATATAATAGAGAGACACATATTCAGAAGCATGAACAATCTTTTATTGGCTATATTAACCGTTTCAAATACAACAGAGAACATGAAATAAACCTTTATTTTCCGTCGAAGCAAGTTCTTCATTTTAATATCAGTATGCCACACAAATATTAGCTTCTCATTAAATTCACCAAAAACCTTGGCTCTCAGATTTGTCATGAGTTTTTGAATTTATTGACAGCAATATACATGTTTACTCTGATGAAAGAAAATTTCTTTCTTTATAGGTTGACAAAACCAAATCTGCATTATTAAGGATGACATTTTCAAACATAACATAAGTTCAATTCACTCTATTTGACAAATCTACCAATTTCAAAGATATTTTTTCTACTACAGTGTCCACCCACTCTTTGCTGGGATTCATGACTGAGAATTACTATGGAATAGGCACCTCAAAATGGTGAGGACAGGGAAGCTGGAATTACATGACTGGTATATCTTATGTGCAACAAACACAGTTTTGAGGATACATGAATGCTCTGCACACAAATTATGAGACAAGATGCTCAATACTGGATTTTCTGATTTCAGAGATAATGGAAATTGCAGTGAATATTATTCCCTTACAGTGAGAACCTATAATATGACAAGAACTCCAACTCAAAAGCCTATGTGAAGAGACTGATCCCCTGTGGGCCTTACATTTCCACTGGTTTTGCACACAAACACATATGCCATATTTCTTGGTAAATATCTTTGCAAGAATGCTTGTTTGTGTAGGATTCAGCTTTAGATTACACAATGGACAGTTTGTCATGTGGCCTTAGAAAGCCATGGTAGTGTGTCCCTTATGTAATAAATGCATGTGTGCATTTATTGTTCTGCATGTAGAAGACTGCTTCCGGAACATACCCTCTGGTAACACAAGTCACTGTTACTGTGGGTGTCTCCTGATTTCTCTGCATCTCCCTGTAGCAAAGAGATGTCAGGAAACCTTTGTTTTTGGTCCAGAAGTCTGTGCTGTAGAGCTTCATTAATGAAAACGTCAGGTTAAGTTACTACTTTCTAAGTAAGATGAAGTTGGAAACATTTCATTTTTCGTTATCATTTTGCTTCCATACTTGTAAAATGTTCTTGACATCTCAAATGATGGAAAACATGTCTAATTATTGAATGTTTCTAATCAGTTATGTAGATTTAACCTGTCGTTTTCTAAGAAACACACTCCCTTCTGTGTGTAGAGTACATGAAGACGTCAACTTTGATGCTGGGATGTACATATTTGTGATGTTTTATTCTCTGTTAGAGATTCCTTTAACTGAGTCCAGTGTCCAAGACAGACTATTATACTCTGTGACTAGTATTACTACCTTGAAGGCAACTGATAATCATGTTGGCTCATGATATCCTATCCCAGCCACAGTTTTCATACATATTCTCAGAGGAGAACATTTGAGATGGATACATGTGTATGTGGGAGCAGGCTTTTAAGTACCAGCATATACTCAGTCACATATGTAAAATATATTCAATCAGTGATAATGGAACTAGTAAGTCTAATAAACACGATAGAAGTGTTTTGCTTCTGCTAACTGCCTAACATGCTTAGAATGTTAGTCTAGAAAATACTGTGTTCTCACATATTATTTAGAAATTTCAATTTCCCTTCTTTCATGTTTTATTTATCTCATACCCAATCATTCTGTTTCTGTTGAGATATTTTTATTAGGGGCATTTCAAGCAGTCTTCTGTTTAGTGGCTTCATTCATTTATAATAAAGAAAGCTGCTTATTCTGAAGGTTTATCTCTCTATTCAAGTATCTTCACACCATGATTTTATTCATTTGGTTATGTCTTTATGGATTTCTCTCCTCACTTCACCCCATTTGTCCTGATAGCATTATATTAAAATCCAATACTTGCTTCAAGTACAACTGCTTTGAAGATAGAATCCCATGTTTCTATAGCTGTCCAGAATAGCTGCATCTCTGTGCATTTGCTGTGCATGGCTATAATAGAGGCGTGGGTGGTTTTCTTTATTCAGCCACATGCCCATACTTAAACACGCACTCTAACTACATCCCTTACTAGATAATGGAAACTGTAAGAATAGAAATCAGGACAAATGAAGTCATTCTTTTTTCTTCAGCCTGTGGAAGAGTTGAGTTGTTAAGCCTTTCTCTTAACTGAATTGATATTTATGTGCTTATTTGTTTTATAAGTCAATTTCATAATATTATGACATATTAACTAAAAGAAATGTATGTCAAATGTATTCAGTTAATACTATTTCTTGTCTGACAGAATAAAATTAATCTCAGTACTGTTAGCAATCCACACACACACACACGTCTATCGTACCCTTTCTTTTGATAGATAAGATGATGTGATGCTGTGATGCGAGTGTGCAGATTTTCAATTTGAGATAAACAACCCAATTTTTAAATTATTTATCAGTATATATTGCTTGATTAATCACACAAAGAATAGGTCACATAATTTCAATAGTTTTTAAGTATGATCTGTTGAAATAGGAGCGGCGGGGCTGCGTCCCCGGCACCCGGCCGCCCGCATGGCTAGTTTATACCCAGAAATAATTACACGGAAACTGTATTCTTTCCAACAATGATCATGGAGCTCTTAATCTCCTTGAGGTACTAGAACATAGAGTATTTATTATTAAATCTAACATTTGAATAATGTGCTTCTACAATTATTTAAATGCAAAAATTTCAAGCCAATGATTTATAAAAATTATATAATAAAAGTCTTGTGTTAATAATATAAATGTGATATTTTTGATAGAAGCATATCTGCTTTTAATATCCAGACATATTACCACATACCTTCTGAACAAATAGAGCTAATGGAATATTACAGATGTTAGACTGTCTTTACCCTGCTAAGCCATTGGACAAAACAGCTTTATTCATTAAACAACAAAAGCAACACATATACAGAAGAACTTCCCACATCACTGGAAGACCAATTAAATGGTTTCATTTGTAAGTTGCTTTGATCCTGATGTCCCATCACAGTATTAAAAAAAAAAATTAGACAACATGCATACTCACTTTTCCTTAAAAACTGAGCTATTTTGCAACTGAATTCTAACCTTTTTGTATAATCTAGGTACATTCAGAAACTTTAGAACTTGATCCAGAGGTCAAAGATAGTGTTTTGTCCCCTTGTTGTTTTACTGTTCCTTGAGGTCAGAAGGATCTATTCACATCTTAATTGCTTTACAGAAAGGACACCACAAATCCCAAAAAGACATTAATGAATAATGCCTGAGTTTCCCAGTGTGTAAAAACCCAAAGTAAACAATTTCTGAAGTGTACATTATGTGGCTGGCATGCTTCATTTATGTGTTCATGATTACACATTTCTCATAGAAATATTTTTACAATACTCCTGAAGAGGATCACATTTTCTAACAATTTATGCATACTGTTTAGTGTATATTATACATAATGTCAATGGTATGTATATATATATGTATATATATGTATATATATATACACACACATATATATATATCCCATTTCTTTGGTACACACTGTAAGTAAAGAAAACAAGCATGAAAAGAAACCCCTATACATTAGCTAGGAAAGGGTAATTTTCATTGAGAAAATGCCTCCATATGATTGGCCTGTAGGCAACTTGAGGCCATTTTCTTGATTAATGATTGGTGTCAAAGTTCCCCACCCACGGTGGGTAGTACTGTCCTTGGGCAAGTGGTAATTGGTGGTATAAGAAAGCAGAATGTGCAAGCCATGTAGATCAAGCCAGTGAACAGCATTTCTCCATGGTCTCTGCTTCAGTTTCTGCCAACGTTTCTGACTTGACTTCACCCAGTTAATGAGTATGTTCTGATAGTTGTAAAAAGGAATAAACCCAAGTTGCTTTTGGTCATAGTGTTTTATCACAGCAAGAGAAAATTTACCTAAGGCACCATCTTAAATAGAAGATAAACTTTGTTCCACAAGTTTATTCAGTATATTTATTATAGAAATTTCTCTGTATATACAAACTGCTCAAATTCTCTCAAACAGTTTAGACTCTTTCCCTGTACATTTCCCTCCCTTTTCCCTTCTTTTCTTTCATTGCTTTTAAAACACAGCTGTAAAAAATCTAATAACATGTATTCCCTATCCTCGATCAGTATAATTTAAAATTACTGTGTTTAAAAAATGTATATATGTTATAAAAACACTGAAATAATTGTTCACATCTACATGAAGTGTTTGTTCAAACTAAAGGTAGAATTTCAGATTATAGAACTTTTAGGAAGGCACACATATAGGAACAGCTTAGCGTATTGAAAAGATAATTACTTTTAAAATGTTGGAAAGCATGTCCTAAAGTTTCTTTTGATAATTTAGGAGGACAATATACTCTGAGAACAGAAAATAGTCTATCACCTAAAAGACAAGATAATCACGGAAACCAACCATCAATTTCTGCACTTCTAATGAACAAAGGGAGAAAATGAGTTAAAGTCAATTTCCTAGCACTACCTCTAAAAAGAAATTTGAGCACCATAATGTACGACTTACCAGATTTATGGTGCATGTTACTCCATTTTAAATCAGGATATTAAAACACAGCTCATATAATGTTCTAATGCTGACCTCTCAGGCAACTTTTCCCCTGGCAAAAACAGGTCACTTGCAGAATAGCTAACATGTTTTTCCTTCTAAATGCAGTACAGTTTTTGGACAGAACATGTAGCGCTTTACTGAATAGCATTGGATTCATCAAGTAACTCCAAATGCCTGCTCTGGGCAGATACCATGCTCTAAGCATCTCTAAGTTTTATGTTGCATTTTTATAGATAAGAAGTAATTTTCTAAAACAGCAATGTTGTACAGTTCCTCGTAAACTAAGAGCTCATAAGTTGAGTCAATTACCTGGAGAGTTGAGAGGGGTAAGAGCTTGGACATAGCACTGGAATGTTGGAGTGGAGCAGTTGGAAAAAGAGATAAGCCTATGAATTAAAATTAAAATTTTTATAAAGCATCTAACTAGTGAAATCTTATTTTGTATACAGCAATAATACTCTAAAGCAAAGTTGAAGGTTTTAGACAGGGATGTGGCAAAAAACATCTGAGGAGCAAAGTAATGGGACAGTGTCATACTCTGTGTAAGCCTTCACTTTAGGAGCTCCCCGAAAGCAGGATATAGAGAACTTTGGAAGAAATTCCAGACACACATTTTAGTTCACATACAGGAAATGTGTCAGAAGAGTTTCTTGGAGAATAGTAGTAGATCACAAGAATAAGGTCAATCTTTAAAGGCTCAGGATGATCAGGAACAGCAGTGGGCTCATGGCTGAGCTAAATGAAGGTCATCCAGATTTTAGTGGTCATGAGAAAAGGGAAACTTGCAAGGAAAGGTGATGGCAGCAGAGCACCTAAGCAAATGTACGAGGCAGACTGTACTGGAGAACTGGCTCCTCAGTGATGCTCCGTGATGATAAATGAGGTAAATTGATTTTCTGTCATCTTTGCTGTTCATATTTGGGGACCAGAATCTGCAGATCACATTTCATGACAGGTAGGCAAGGTGGGGTAGATGTTGCTTCGCATTCCCGAGAAGACTGTCAGAGCAGTGGTGGACAGAAAGGGCTTTCCCAGGAGATGAACCATTTAACCCAAGTTGCTTGTGGAAGAAAAAAAGAACAAAAGTGTTGTCTGCAAATAAATAATGCTAATTTATTTTAGGTGTTACAATTGTCTGTATCTTTCTATCCCTGAGGGGTATCACTTACAGTGTGGTACATCACTGAGGCATTTACCAGATAGCCTTCCCTGATGAGGGTGGAGAGATGAGGATGCACTCTCTGGGAACAGACTTTCTATGTTTAAAGCTTTGAATATTTTTTTTTCCTCTTCAAATATAAAACAGTAGATGTGACATGCAAACTTTTCCATTGTAATCTTGTTTACTCTGAATGGGCTTGTTTGAGTTTTGAAGTTTATTTCTCTGTTTTCCTTTATAAGTGAGCTATTTTGAGGTAAAGAGTGAACTGGAGGGTCCTTTTTCGAGCTCCTCTTTGGTTATGTTAGGAGTCTGCACATTGTCTTTTTATTCTCAGACCTCTTGCAAAAACAACATCGATACCAATCTGTGTCTCGGCTGCTTCTTTGAGAGAGAAGCCATGCCACCCACAGCCCCTGTTATCTTGTCTAAATGTCAAGTACACTAAAGCACAGAGAGAAAGAACCAGAGATAACATTCAAAGAAGAAGACAGAGGCCAGGGATCTATGTGACTGTGTCTCCAGAGTTAGAAAGGACTTGTCAACAGCAACACAAACCATTGTGTGATTCCTGACTTATCTGACCTGGAGATAATAGCCACATGGAATATCATTTTTGTCTTGCTGTACTGATCAGTAAAGAAGAGTAATTCTGCTACTGTGAACTGTAGTTTAATTAGTTCAGATACGATAATCTGCAAGCCATGTTTCAAGGTCTAGCCTCATATTCTCTTACAAACATCAAGGATTTCGTGTGTTGCAGCAAGTGTTTCTACTATGGACATTTTTGTGACATTTACCTATTAACCCAGATATACTTTGATACCCGTCATCACACCTGTTATGTTTAGCATAAATTGGTGAGTCCAGTTCAAAGAGAAAGAAGTAATCGTCAATTTTGTTTCTTTTCTGTTAAAGGTTAAGTTTCTCTTATTCACAAAGTAAATGCATTTTTTATAGTCAGGCATCTTTAAAGGTCTTCCTTGATAATAGTGATTTTCCCTCTAAGGTTTATGAGGATTTTGACATCACCATTGGAATCACAATATGTTTGAAATCATTTCATACTATAAGCTATCAAAACAGTTTTTTTCAGGAAATTAGTTTTGACAAAATTTCCCAGCTTTAGTTTTTACAGAAATCAATACATATTATTATAAAAATCATGACAGACTGTTCTCATTTTTTTGTTTTGTTTTGTTTTATTTTTTCGAGACAGTTCTCTGTGGTTTTGGAGCCTGTCCTGGAACTAGCTCTTGTAGACCAGGCTGGTCTCGAACTCACAGAGATCCGCCTGCCTCTGCCTCCTGAGTGCTGGGATTAAAGGCGTGTGCCACCACTGCCCGGCTTCTGACTGTTCTCATATGGTTAATAAATACTGGGTTAAACTGTTAAAAAAATGTTACTGGGATTATTCAGTTACTATTATACTAATACGATTTTCTAATAACATAAATATTTTTAAACAAATTTGATAATTAAAATATTATAACTCTTTTTGACTTTTATTTACAGACCATGTTTTTAGTCCTGAGACATAAAATTGTCTTTTTCAAACTTTCTTTCTTTTCAAACTTTCTTTCTTTCTTTCTTTTCAAACTTTCTTTCTTTTCAAACTTTCTTTCTTTCTTTCTTTCTTTCTTTCTTTCTTTCTTTCTTTCTTTCTTTCCTTCTGTCCTTCCTTCCTTCCTTCCTTCCTTCCTTCCTTCCTTCCTTCCTTCCTTCCTTCCTTCCTTCTTTCTTTCTTTCTTTCTTTCTTTCTTTCTTTCTTTCTTTCTTTCTTTCAGATTTCTGTCTGTTCCCCGCCATATGACAACTATCCAGTTTTAGCAGGGCTTGTGGGGCTAGCCCTTTCATTTACTACACAATGTAGGTGTTGTTTAATGTAGTTGTCAGTAACCTGGATTGCAGTCCGTCTAATGCAGGCTATAATATGTTTTAGGTTGGCTAAATATAGCTTGTGGTGTTTTGAATATAAATAATAATGCAATTGAGAAATAAAATAGTTTTTAAAGCATCAAGGTTGGGGATGAAAGTAGGATTGGTAATTAAAGGAGCACTATTCATTGACTACAAACTCCTTATTTTTTTAGCTCCATTTATTTTGTTAATGCAACTATAAGCACACATTATACTTCACTCAGGACGTGACGTTGCTTCACTTGTAGGTCAAATGATTTATTGTGAGAGGTGTAATTAGATTTACTTGTAGATTTACTTGTAGTGTAAATCTGGTTTGGGTCCCTATCCTGAATTCCTATCCAGACTTCCCTCTATGATGGATAGTCACCCAGGATCTGTAAGCCTATTAAACCCTTTCCTTCTCCAAGTCGTTGTAAACAGTGTTTATCATTGCAATTGGAAGCATACTAGGGCATGCTCTTGACAACTGAGCCACATCTCTATGCTCCTACATTTTCTAAATAATCATTTTCTGCATATTAATAGATAAAGGTATAGGAAACTGTCCCATTATCACAGAGGAGAAATGTATAGTTTACAAAATGAACATATAAATGTGACAATGCACCAGAAAATTTACATTGTTTAATTGATGCATTTCACAGAAAACTTGAGCATGAGACTAAAAATGTACAGGTTTACAAAACTGATCCATATCTATTAGATAGAGGAAGACTGAACAATGTGAGATTTTTTTTTTAAAGAATCTCTTTTACAGTATCAGAGAAAATCACATGAGAGTTAAGTTTATTTACATGTACATGAGGGGCCTGTGGTGTTGTGTGTTTTAGTTTTCTGGGAAAGATACTTGATTGTATTGTTAACCCAATAACAGAAAACTAGATGCATAGAATACCTACAATAACATGATAAATCACAGTGAAAACAACATATGTATTTGACAATATATTTACATATGTGAAATGATTTCTTTAAACACTGACTTGGCCCATTCTTTTCTGCATCTTATTGTTATAACCATTTCTATGTTCCTTGATTCCAACTAATAATGATCTTTAAGTTTGATCTCAAGACATTTTTCTACAAAAGTAGAGAACCTGAGATAGGTCACCATGAGCTATCAGGTTGTAGAAAAGATTCTAATGATAGACAGCCAAGATAGACAGTATTTTTTTTTTAAGGCAAAGCAAGTACTTTCAAAATTTTGAGAGCAGCTTAGTATCCTCACCATATGCATCTTTTCTTAAGATTGGAAAGGAAACCACTGCAAATGGCAGTTTGCATAGACACTGCTACTTTCATTTTCCTTTAGGCACCTGGAAATCCATCTGCCTTTTCCCTTTTGCCTGGTGATATTTTAACAGGTGTCTATGGTGGTACCTTGTGCAGCACTCACTTGCATGTAGAACAAGAAGTGTACAGTTCAGTGTGTTCAGAGGGATCCCTGCTAATGTATCATAACTGCACATTTGATAATACTGTGACAAAGAGTTTACTATCAGAAAGGGGAATCAGTGTACCTTTGTGGGGTGCAGTACTGGCTGAGAACAAAGGTTCCCCTAAACATATATCTTGACAGTAAACTGAAGGTGTGAAAGGAATGTTCTGAGTGTAGATAACACATATGTGAAGGCTCTGAAGCAGGATAGAGTGTGACACTTCCCAGGGCCTAAGTGAGGACAGTGTGACAGGCCAAGAGTCAGGTTATGATGTGAGAGAGATGTGGAGAGTGAGAGTTTCTGCACCATGGCAGACTTGTAAGTTATCCCAAGACATGTTCAATTGACACTGCTTTTGTCTGCATCATAGGTTACAGTAAAATAATTAGTTATATGTACTTTTTTTAATCTAATGGTATTAAATTCTTCCAACTTACACAGAGAAAGAGGGAACCAGAGACAGACACACAGAGAGATCTTGATTCTGTCGTTAAACATGTCTAAATGTTCAAATATTCAGTTAAGAAACTATTTAAAGTACAACTTTCCCAAAACAACATAGACACTATATATTGAAAGGAAACAGGTGACTGACAAATAAAATAATCATTACATTTTTGTAAACAATTCCTCAAACTGGCAGTTTATGGTACCCTCTATGATATCAATTCAGTAATCTGTATTTATGATGCTGTATATGTCTTAGTCATACTCCAGCGCAGCACAAACTCAACACAAGTAATCTACAATTTCATGAAATTGGCAATAGACTCCCCAAATTCAGTGTTTTTTTATTTGATTCTCTATAACTCTAAATATATGTATGAAAGTCTGATATGTTGTGTTTGCTTATTTCTTTGGGTGATTAGAGGTTAGGTGACTGTGACCTATCTGTTCCTGGTGATTCTTCAGATCCCAGTAAGGATGTCACTGGGGTGTGTATTGGCTGTAGACATTCTCTTCAGTGAAGAATACCAAACAGCTCACATGATAGCAAGGTAGTTGGTGTCTGCTAAGTGACACACCTTGCATTTCATGGCTTATGCTGGCTTTGGTATTGAAGGTTTTTCAAATGATTTGAAAAAGCTCTTGTATGTGTAAAAAAGTTTGTCACTATCAAAATGGTATTCCATTTCCAAAAAATAAAAAAAATGAGGAGAAAATTGTGAAAATACTCATATTTTTCTCCATGGCAAGGATAATTCCTCTAATTTTTCTTTACTTTCTGTCAAGAAATATATTTTCCATTAAACTTGTCTTTCATACTGAAAACAGATTTATACTAGAAAGATTGGTAAAAATAAATTCAGTGCCAAGCGTATTAAGTCGGTCTACTACAGTAGATTAAAGTTAAATATTTTCAGTACCAGTTCATATCCTCTGGCCTTTGAGAATACTGTTACTACAACATTTATTATTTCAGCTGTTATTTTTATGGGAACTCGTTTATTTTAGTTATGAATAGAGAAAGGTCTATAAGTCCCAATTCAGACTTACATAAATATAACTAATATTTAAATTATAAAGATTTCATCAGTCACCCTGGGCATCAGGGAATGTTGGCTACTATCATGCAAACCTACAAATGTTCCTGGAGGTAAGCTGGGCGAATGCTGGCTAGTAGACAGTATATTTTTCGTTTTTGTTTGTGATGGTTTTTATATTTAATGAACCACTGAGCCCAGTAATCAGATGATGGCTAATAGTGGGGTGTCAGGAGCTTGTCATGTGAGCATTGCCCACTTATGAGCACAAGAACACTGGGGCTTCCACACTTGCACCTTGACAGAACTAGGACTTCATGTGCAAATGTTTTGTGTTTTTCCTGTCATCAGAATACTTTCCATTGAATTTCAGTAGACACTTAGGTGCTTTAGGTGCAATAATATTTAGATTTTTAAAAACATTAATGGCTACAATACTAATTATTCTATTGACTGTTATTAAATATAATTCATGTGCTCTAGTAAGAAAAGCAATAATTATAATTCTAAGACTAATGACTGGCAGTGTGAGAGGTGCTTCTGAGGACCAGAACAGCTCAGCAGTCTGCTGCTAACAGACTCCATCCAATTTGTATTCACTGTGCTCTTATAATATGTCAAATTTTTCTTACAGAAATAAAATATCACAGGTCACTCTTATTTGTAATTATTATTTGGAATAAACTAGTAAGATGTGTAAAACTGAGAAGAGCTCCCCGAGTCAAAGTCAGCATTCAGTTGTGACAACTTCAGTTACTATCACTTGCCTGGGATTGTGAATTTTCATAATGGAGAAAAATATGCCAGCAGTCACTCTTAAAACTCCTGAAGTATGAAACTCATAGCTAATTTTATCTTCTGTGTGTATTTCTGTATCTGTCCCATCTTAGATATTTGACAGTTGCAGAGATTTTCAATTTTCAGACACACACACACACACACACATGTATATCTATTTATGTCTCTATCTATATATCTGTGTGTCTGTTTATCTATCTATCTGTCTGTCTATCTATCTATCTGTTCTGATAAGTTGGGAATGTAAAAGCTCTGCTCATATAACGTTTTTTTCAATTTTACAAAACTAAGGTAACTTAGAGAAAAATAATTGAAATTCTGAATTATATGATCTTGTATAGCAATTGTTTACTTTTATTCCTAAATATAAATTACAAATATCATCTGAAGTGAGAAGAGAGTTGTTGCTATTATAATCTTGTATCTGTAGCTGAACTATGTATAAGCATGAATAGCATGTTTGGTACTGTCCCGCTACCATGTTGATCTTTCACATGTGTCAATATATTCATATTTGAACAAGTAAGGAGTAGGTATAGTTGTATCTTCATTGTATGTCTGAGAAAGCTGGGGTAGCAGTAAGTAGCTTTGGAATTAGAGCTAAGTGAATGATTTTTCCAGATAACAACACGGTGCACTTGCATGTAAACATAGCTGATACTTTCAAAGTTCTTATGTCTCTTAGAGTCTTGTTGTCAGTATCTATTTTCTTACTAGACTGTCATCCACACCTGTTAAAATATCTCTTCCCAATTTAGAAAACACAGATTTTTATACAGGCTCTCTTTGATTCCTCCCCCTACCCTTCCAGGTTCTACAGGTAGGGTCCCATAAACTAGATGAAAGGAAGACAGGTTAACCACAAGAGCATGTGCAACTTATTAACAGCTGCAACTTCACCCACAGGTAGCACTCAGGGGAATGAAGAATGACTTGACAGCATTGGAATTATTGCATATTTTATCAAGAAAGGTAAATTGTAGAGAATTAACAAGACAAGGAAAGTAACTAGATTTTAGAACAGCAAGTTATGAGATTGAAATAAATGAAGACAAGGCCTGGTTAACTTAAATTGTTAAAATCCTCTGCTGTATCCCAGGACTGGGACATCAAGAATTTTCTTCAGAAGTTAGCATCCATCTCTCTGATAGAATAAGGAAAAGGGACCTTTGAAACCTGCTTTTGATTTTAGGCAAATGGGCTGTAGGTGAGAGGGAGTGCAGAGTAGGGGACTTTTGAATATTCCTTTTGTGAGTTGCCTTCATGTAGAAATGGGCCTCATGCTAGACTGATAACTCTTCCGGTATGACATAATTTTCTTCTTTTCAACGCTAATACCACCAAGGAATTACACATTTTACACTAACGCCACTATTTTAATGTAAAAGTCTATGTTTGCTGCCTTTCTAACTAAAGTTATTATTGGTTGATTTAGCAATTAAAACCAATAGCTATTAAACTAATTTCTTATAATCTTGTCTCTGAATATTTTCATTCAAGATAACATAAGCATATCATTAGAAATTTAAATATGAAATTTGTCTTCTACTGGTTTTTCATTGTGTCAACATTTACAAATTGTTTAAATAAGTACCGTGTATAAATGAAATACTGATGGAGAAAATATAGTCTAAAACTGTAATTGTCATTGAATTTTACCACTAAATATGCAATTCATAATTTCTGCTGAAAGTCTGAGCACTTCGAGGGCTAATTTGAGAAAATGACAAGGTTCACAGGAAGTACTTAGTGTCGTATTAGCATTGATTGACACTGGAGGAAATGATGCTTTAAGCACACCACAGTGTAATTTTTTTATTTTGTTTCTTGTTAGGAGCCTTTCCCTGAAAATAACAAAAGACGTTGATCAAGAAGCCCGATGTTCCCATGTCAGCCAAATGCCCACCAGTCCCTCTGCAGATTGTCCCCTGCTCGGTGTGGAGGAAAACGGAGGAGTGGATTCCCTGCCATTCAGACTGATGCTGCAGGAGTGCACGGCAGTGAAGACGTTGCTACTGAAGATGAAGAGAGTGCTTCAAGAGGTAGGGCTGCTCTGCAGTTAGCGGGCATCCTGCTCCGTCGCTAATATCCTGTGGCACATTGCGTATGGGTCAGGTGTTCTCCTGAGCCTTAGCTTTCCTCATATGCCAAATGAATAACTTCAACTTCTGATGTACAAATGGGTCCTGAGGAATTTCCCAGATTCTATGAAAAAGGAAGTTAAGACCAAACCTTCCTTAACCTGTGCAACAAGGAGAAGCGGGCATCAGCCATGGCATAATCTGTTTGTGTCACTGTCAAGAGGCTGAGAAATCTACTGAGTTTTTCTTTTTTTTTTTTCACTTTGATTTCCTGGCGAATTATCTATATGGCATTATAAAGGCAGGTTTGAAAGCGATTTTGTTCTGGTCAGCATACCTCAGTGTGCAGGTGTTAATGAAATACGTAGTGAATTCATTGGCCCTCTGGCAACCTCTTATGATTGTTTTCACACCTACTGGTTTTATGTAATGAAAGTATCCTGAAACACTGTCTCTGCATCTTTCTCAATTATATTACTAAATCATATGGGGTTATCTGTACCTCAGAAACTGGGAAACATTATATTGCTTCTATCATAAGGCTCCTAGTAAAGCCTCAGTTATCACAAGTAGAAGCATGGTCTTATCCTTATGCTCCTAGAACAAAGTCTAATTACCAATTACTGTATGGGCAGCAGGGGGGAAGCTTCTGCAAGGAACTGTGTCAAGGGTCATATGAGTCATACTAGAGATTAACCAGGCTTCTGAACCTAGAGAGAGAGAGGCTCCAAATAAGGGCAGATAAAGGGATTCTGCCAAGGCATGGAAGGGAAAGGGGAGATTGTCATCTGTAACAGGAGGTGCTGCTTGTTGGGAGTTTCTGTCCTGCCCAGTTCTCACAGCCGGCAAGTCCCAAAGAAATCAAACAGAGGTCTCCATAAGTTATAAACTGAATGGCCCATTAGCTCAGGCTTTGTATTCGTTCTTATAACACATATTAACCCATTATCCTTATCTATGTTAGCCACATGACTCAATACCTTTTTCAGCAGGGTAGGTCACATCCTGCTTCTTCTGTGGTCTGGGCAGGATTGTGGAGGAGCTTTTTTTCTTCCCAGAATACTCCTGTTCTCATTGCCCCACTTCCTGTCTAGGTTTTCCAACCTATACTTCCTGCCTGGCTACCGAACAATCAGCATTTATTTAAAATATAATTGACAGAATAGAGATGATTGTCCAGCACCAGTCATCAATGTTGCTGAGCTCATAGAGATTTGCCAGGACATGGTAGACTGCAACTTCCAATGCACAGGGCCTCCCAGCATTTAGCCATTATTTTTGAGGCAGAGTCTCATATAGATTCTTCTGACTTCAAGCTGACCACGTCATGAAAGCAACTTTGGATTCATGACTTCCTCACTCCTCTTCTTTAGTGCCTGGGTGGTGCATAAACACTTTAATTACTAGTTTTAGTAGTTGCTATTTTATAGCGTTTATCACAAAATAAAATGGTCACAATTCATCAGTTTCCTATTTCTACCAATGATAGATAACTAAATTGAGGGACATGAAGTGGAAACAAAGAAAGCTATCAGGCATCTTCAGAATCAGAATTGTTCTTTAATCAGAACAACTGAAGGGCCCCAGTCCCTGCAGAAGTGAGACTGTGCGCATGTGGAGTAGTGGTCTTGGGGTTTTATAGGATGGAAAAGGAGAAGACCAAGGATGGAAGAGTCCATCTGCAGGTCAGTTCTCCTGCAGTAGAAGTGCTAGACACCAGAGGGGTTAGTGTGTGGATCTCATCAGAAGCTTCCAAAGATGTTGTCAGTCAACTTTCCTGTCAAGTGCTTCTCAGTCCACTGAGGCCTTTAGGTCATTAATAACTATATCAACCCTCTTTAAAATGTTATCACTATAAACTAACTTCTAGAGGTATAAGGTGTAGTCAGGAGTTATTATGGGCTTAAAGCTAATGAAAAAACTGAATTATGTATTATACTTAAATTTTGCATTTAAAACCCTTTTCTGTTGGTCTCCTTGAAACCTGTCTGTCCATTCGTATAGGTAATATACACTTGTGCCATTTTCATACTTGGGTAAATAAAAGGTGAATTCATTTTCATGATGATCAAATCATATGTACTTCCTTCATTGGGGAGAGTATCTCTGTAAAATATTTGAAAAGGTTCAGAAAGAACAAAAATGTCATTTCTGGTTTTGGCCAAGCAATTAAGATGACCTTACACTTACATGCAGCAAAGGGATGGCTGCTAGGAAATCCAGAGCCAGATGGTTCTTTCCCAAGTGTCTAGACTTCATTAAAACTGTGGGACTTTAGAAGGACTTTCCATGGTAAGTTCCCACAGCATGTGAAATATTTATCTTCCAAATTACCTTGTCTACTGAGTCAGTATTCCCTGTACCTTTGAATGAATATAAGGACAATTCTTTGGTTCTAATAGTAATAATTTAAAAACTTAACATTTACTTTCTGTGTTGTTGGTATCATTTTTATTTTATTTTATGTATGTGAGTGCTTTGTCTACATATATATTTGTAGGCCAAATGTGTACCTGAAGCCAGCAGTAGTCAGAAGAGTATATCAAATATTCTGAAAATGGAATTAATGTTGGATATGTACAATAATGAGGGTACTGGGAACCAAACTTAGTTCCTTAGCAAGAGCAATAAATATTCATAATCGCTGAGCCATCTCTCCAGCTCTATAATTTACTTTTTACTAACATGTTTTATTCAATATTGTACTTTTTCAAAATACTTTATTTGCAAACTGCACTGAAAATACTTTAAACATTAAATTCTACTCACACATTCATTTATTCCTTTTAATTGTTTTGTCTTTAATGGGCACTTGTTATTCCATCTCCTTGGTCTTAATAAAATGTTGATTACATTATATATTTTGGCAGTAATTCTTACACATTTTGACAATATACATCATGAACTAATTTAGCTTTGTGAGTCATAATTGTTATGCTAGACTATTCCAAGGGATTTCAATTAAATGCAATTCTTAAAAGGAGTAGAACAGTAAAATTCAATGCAACCATATGCTGCTGGTGATTGACCTCCCAATGCAAGCAGCTATGCATGAGAGCAGCAGCTATTGCTCTAGGCTGGAGTCAGTTTTAAAAGCTCCAGTAATGAGTCCAAGCCTGCAGAAGCTGAAGGCTTTCCGACATTCTTTTCAGTGGGTCCTAAAACAGAGGCACTGAATTAGGATATCCTCTTAAAGATGTTGCGTTGAATACAACTAATTCCATCTTGTACCTGAGGACTCTTCCTGAGTACTTGGAATTCTGCTTGCATCTCTTTTTTCAGTTATTGCCACCAGAGGGATGTCCCAGGTTCTCATTGTAATCATGTTTGGCCTTCCAACTTGTAATTTTCCCACCTACAATCCAGTTTCTTTATTGGAGTGAAAAAACTAATGAGTAAGTGATTGGTCACTCTTTTTGGGACATTTTTGCACATTTTCTAAACACCCTTAGATGTACTCTGGAGGTTAAGTGTGCACATCTTAGGATTTTGCATGATTGATCCTGCAATTGCTAACTCTTTATCTCCAATAATACTCTAAGTTAAGAGTCATAAATGAGTCAAACCTGCCATATTATCCTAGTGTCTGTTTAAAACATATTAACTGCTGAATACATAAATGAAAGGAAAATATATATCATTCAACTTCTAGTAAATTATTAAGTTACTGTTAATGGAATAAAACTGACACACTGTGACTTTCTCAGCATATGAAATAGAGACAGATAGCAACCATTACAAGGTTTAATCTGATCATGCCCCTTAAACATGCTAAAGACTATAGACTGAACACATAATCTCCTAAAGCTTTTCAGATCTTCTTATGGTTAAGATGCTCTGGGATTCATTATTATTTTAAAAATTATCTACTAAATCCTGAAGATTAGAAGAAAAGCCTATAGACTTATTGAATGAGAACTTTTGTTTGTTTTTCCCCATGTATCCTCACACCTTCCAAATATAGATAATTTGGTTTTGACGAACCACAGCAGAAAGGAATAAACATAAATTATTATGAAACTGCATATTGCTAAGTATAAGAGTTCATGTGTAATACTGTTATTACTTTGTCAGCTGGGTTTGCCTACTATTTTAGTAGTGCTGTTCTGTTGACATCTTGAGCTGAACATGGAGGAGCTGAACACATGTTACACTCCCAAATCTGGAATTCTTTAAAGTTCCCTTGCTCTTAGAAAGTGCTTTAAGCTGGGTGGTGGTGGCACATGCCTTTAATCCCAACACTCGGGGAGGCAGAGGCAGGTGGGTCCCTGTGAGTTTGAGGCCAGTCTGGAATACAAGTCAGTACCAGGAAAGTCATAGCTACACAGAAAAACTCTGTCTCTCCCACCCCCCAGAAAATACTTCAATTTTCTTAAAGTATCAAATATAAACAGTTCTATTAAAAGTTCTTAGTAACTTTAGGTCTTTGGAAATTCTATTTTTATCTCCTATTTTCAAGGTTAGTTATAAAACACTTAACTAGAGCAAAGGAGAGCTGTCAAAATCTTTTTAAGCCACTATTTTTCTTGTGACTTTATTATTATATAAAAACTTTATAATATATATATATATATATATACATATATATATATATGTTTAATGCTCCCATCATTTTTTTCTGTTCTCTATTTTCTCCTCTTTGGTTTTGTTTATATTGTATGGTAACTGGCCAAGAAGGACACTGGAAGGAATTTTTAAACACTAGTGAGCAATTGATATACTAATAAGATGGCAGGTGGTTGAAGATGGTCTCAGAGGACCTATGATCTGTTTGTCCTTCTTTACAATGTGGATGAATTGAATGAATCTCCATTTTCTGCTTTGTATTGTCAGTTTGTCTCTTTTAATTGGCTTATTGAGGACAGTTGCCCCCAAATCAAATGTCGGACTTTGTCCAGAGTTCCCCCATGGGAAAAAATCCATATTCTCATTTTCCTTTGTCAAAAAATAGAGGTAAGAATCAGCTGATGCCAGTTGAAGAGGGAAGACATGAAAATGTCCCTGTAATTAAACTTCTCCACAAATCTCTGGGACCTTTCAGTCTTTCCTGTCCATCTGGAAAACTTTCTTTCAACCCTATAATGTATCTTTCATCCTATCTAGGATCAACAAGACCATTACTGGATTTAGAGTGGATAATCAAGCTTGAGATTCCCTAGAAACCTACTGTTGAGAGAGAAAATGTCTGGGACTCTAGTGGTTCACTAGAGGAGAGCTGAGTTTTCTGGATAAAGGTTTACATGTCAGAAGTTCTTGCCAGAGATATGGATGGGTAGGGACCAGGTATTGACTGGGTTGCCTAGTGATGCATAGCTTTTGCCTTCTATTCAAAAACCACCTTCATGTCCCAACCCTGAAGAAGAACTTGGGAAGTCCTAGGATCTCTCTGACACGCCTTTCAATGTAGCCACATTGAATAGCCTATTTTCAAACTACTTTCCACAATGACAGCATTACAACAGTAACAGCAAGCATATTTAGATGGCAGTAAAAAGATTCAACTTAAACTCTATCTTCTTGTCCTCAGTCCCACCTTTTGTTTTATTTTTATTTTATTTGTTTATTATTTATTTTGGGACAGGGTTGCTCTGTAACTTTGGTGCCTGTCCTGGAACTTGCTCTATATGCCAGGCTAGCCTCCAAGTCGCAGAAACCTGCCTCTGCCTCCCTAGTGCTAGTATTAAAGGTGTGCCCCACCACTGCCTACCCATCCCACACTTTCAAAATTTTGATTTGGCAATTAGGCAGTGTGACTGTAACTCAAGTATTTTTTTTTTTAATCAGAAAGCACTCAGATATCATGTAAATGTAAACCAAACAAAAAATGTTTAACATAATGACAGGGATATATTCTGGGAAAATACCTAGTAAGTGAAAAATCAAGGAAATAGCTACATTTGAAAATGAATATAACTAATAAAACTGTCAAACTGATAAAAATATTTGAGCTGTGGAGCTTTTCCCAATGAATTTTCATTAATTAAAGAGTTGTTAATCCATACTTCTTTTTCCTTTGTCTAGTTCAATTTTTAATTTCATTTTCTCTAAAGAAGAAATGACATACTTTCAAGGTTAATTTTCAGTATGAACTTCTCAACACTTCTAAAAAGCAAACGAAAGAGCTATAGCTAAGGAACTCCAGGGATTTATAATTATAGTCATAATTGTAGAAGAAAAACCTTGGTCAACATTCCTGACATAAAGGCTTGAGCCTGAGGTTTTCTCCTAGGCATTCTATGCACCAGGCAAACAGCAACTTAACAAGCAGTGCAAGACAATCATTGCAAACAACAGCTTAGTAATCAGATGTCTTTTCAGTCTTATCATTAAAAATGATGGAGTTAGATCTTTGTTTTTTTTTTTTTTCTGCCACCCTCTTAACTTTTATTTGGTTTTGCTTGCAATAAAATTTGTTTAAGTCCATGTAAGAGGTACTGTGGCTGTTCCTTTTGGAAGAAAGCTTGCATTGTAGAATGTCTAGAAACAGGCTATGTAGATTTAGCTGTGGGACCCAAATGCAGAACAAGCCTTTCCTGTGCAATGCCAGGGAAGAGCTTTTAAGAAGACAGTTCATTTCCAAATGTAGCATCCTGTTTCCAAGAGGCATTTTAACTTATAGAATTCTTTTGTAAAACATAATGCAGAATTTGTGGAGCATAATTCACATGATAAGTACTAGAGAATTCATTATTCCTTTACAGATTTATATTAGCAGGAAGAAAGAATAACAAGATGACAAAGTTTCTTCCCTGAGAGGCCAATAAAGGCCAATTAAATATAAAAGAATTGGGAAGAAGAAAAGTAAAATAGAATCTGGATAAATAGTAGGCAATTAAAAAAATCCAATAGGTTCCTTGAAGTTATTTTTTTAAATAAAACTATCTTAAATTAAAAGAACTGTATTTTCTCATTTTAAATGCCTAATCCAGGTCCCACTGCCTTTTCTCCACCTGCCCCCTTCACCTTCCTCCCATTGCACCCCCTTTCACTTTTCAGAGAAAGTAAGGTTTCCCATGAAGAATCAACAAAGTCTAAAACATTGCTTTGAAGCAGAACCAAGACCCACCCCCCCCCATTGTATCTAGGCTGAGCAAGGCATCCCTCCAATGAGAATGGGTTCCTAAAAGTCAGAATAAGCAGTAGAGATAGATCCTGGTCTCACTGCCAATGGCCCCATGGTCTGTCTCAGCCATACAACAGTCACCATGCTAACACTAGAACCCAGCCATTGAAGTTTTAAAAGAAAAAGAATAACTAATGGGTGAAATTAAAGCAAAAAGAGAAAAAAATCACAAGCGATTAACTCAAGAAAACCAAAAAGGGAGCAGTCATTGCTACAGATTGTACAGACTTAAGAATGGTAAGATTATTATAAACAGCAAAGTATGTATGAGAAACACAAATTATTCAAAAAATACTTTTACAGTGACACAAGAGAAAACTAAATCTGAATAGCCTCATTTTAAAATTATTTAGAATAATAAATATTTGTTATCTAGCAGAATTTGTATGAGATTAGATCTTTTAAAAAGCATGAGGACAAAGAAATGAGAAAACTTCCTCCACATGGAAGGTCATTACCACAGTCAGCCCTGTAACCTCCAAAAATGTATCTCTCACATATGCAAATACTCTCCAGCTCTACTCATCATTCTTCTGTAGCATTAGACAAGGGCAGAAAGCAGCCACATTCTTTGCCAAAGTATCACAAGCACAATCTCTAGGTCACATACTAATATTCTTCTCCTCTGAAACCTCATGAGCTGGGCCCCCACAATTCAAATCATCCTAAGCACCACCGTCTTCCATGTATGTACTAGTATAGCCCATAAAGTCCCTCTCAAAGCATTCACTGTTCTTCTAATCCAAAGTCCCAAATTCATCATTCTGCTATAAGCAGCATTGTCAGGTCTATTACAGTAATCCCCTAATCCTGTTACCAACTGCTGTCTTGGTCACTGTTCTATTGCTGTTAAGAGACACCATGACCACAGCAACTCTTAATAAAACAAATAATTTAATGTGAGTCTGTGGGGGCCTTTCTCATTCATCCTCCAGTTATCCTCCAGGATATTGGTGCCATTCTTGTACCTTTTGGAATTAACCTGATTATTGTTGTGCTTAACAAGCATTGCAGCTGGGTAAAGCTATTGATTGCTTGTCTTCCGTGGACATTTGTGTAGGTCCTTTCATTCCTTTGAGAGTCAGTCACCCAGCACATGTAGTCTACATTGGTTCTAACTAAGTCCTCTATCTTAACTCGGTGGTATCTACAGCAGAATGGTATTCCTTCAATGTATAGGAGGCAATTGAGGCCAAGCAATAGCATATATTATTTTGGGACTCCCTTATATTTCCCTGACCAACAGCTTGAAAGGAAGTTTCTTTGCCTGGCACTGTTTTTTTTTTTTTTTTTTTTTTTCTTAGATACTCTATGACATTAGGTGGAAACATTATCACCCCAAGTTTTATACCTTCAGTTAAAAAGTTAGGTATACATGTGTTCTTTTATTTATGAAATTTT
>NW_026068015.1:1082866-1087583 GCF_014885135.2 Alexandromys fortis
AGTTTTTTTTTTTTTTTAATCCATTTTTTCCTTTTTTTTTTTTTTTTTTTGGTTCCAGAAGCTATTTCAGCTCTTAGAATCGTAGCAAGCTGAAACTGCATTATGATTCTCTTGGCAAGAATCTTGCTCTAACCTGGATATTTACAATGCTAATAGCATCCTGAGTGATGCTGCATAGATTTCCATTTTTCCCAGAGTAACATTTTGGGGAGCTTTTCTTTTTGCAGCAGCACATATTCCCTTGAAGTCTTGCAGACTGACAAATTTGTGACTGAAGGAAAAACTACGCACATTAAAAGGCTGGAGAATATATTATTAGTGCCTATCCTCTTTCCTGTTGAGTTTATGACTTTGGAAAGCTGCTGGAACCAGTGGTTCTGGTGGAAAGGAAGAAATTTTTCATCTTTTATGTGTTTGCAGACTGGTATCCAAAGGCTCCTGTCCATTTTACAAATCTTTAGCCTGTAAGAGTAAACTGGAAAGTACTTTTGTACCTGTAACTCACTCTAACTGTTTGGATTGTCTGCTCCTATTTGTGATCCACTCCATCATGTGAAAGACACACCCACGAATCTCTTCTTGATAATTTAAGCTGTAGTGTGAAACAGGTGACTGACAGATACTTTCAGTTTTTAAAACGCAATTGCTTTGTTGAGAAGTTCCCTGGGGCAAAACTCAAAGCCTTAACAGAAGGCAGCTTTTGTCAGAATGAAACTAGTAATCTGTCAGACCTCTCATCTTTCCGAATATCTGGTAAATAGTACCATCCCTGGGACTTATAAGAGCTCACTAAATTGTTTACAGCTAAGACATCATGCTATGGAAGTTACTGTGCAGTTGGTGGTATTACCATCAGCATGCTTATTTATAGAATACTCATTTTCTCCTTGGCAAATCTATCAATGGACTTGACTTTGTCATTCATGCTAAGTTAGGTTGCTATTTTCCATTCTTTAAAAATGTTATTTTTTCTCACATTTCAAAATTTATTTTTACTTAAAAATTTCCACCTCCTCCCCTCCTCCCATTTCCCCCCTCCCCCTCCCCCTCCCTCTCCAGTTCAAAGAGCAGTCAGGGTTCCCTGATAAAAAATATTAATGCTAAACTGCTACGTGGTTTTAGAAAAACATGTTAAAAACCCAACGTATCTGGCTTCGTGGTACAATTGAGCATCAGTTGGGTATATACCCAAAAGTGGTATTGCTAAGTCTTGAGGAAGGTTGTTTTCTGAACAATGACTATACTGACATCCAAAAGGGCTGTACCAGCTTACACTCCCAGCAGCAATGCAGAGTATTCTCTTTACCCCACAGCCTCTCCAGCATAAGTTGTCTTCAGTGTTTTTGACCTTGGCCATTCTTATGGGTGTAAGATGGAGTCTCATAGTTGTTTTGATTTGCATTTCTCTGATGGCTAAGGATGTTGAGCAATTCCTTAAATGTCTTTCAGACATTTTAGATTCCTCTGTTAAAAGTTCTGTTTTTAGGCCTGTACTCCTTTTTTTTTTATTGGATTGTTTGTTCTTTTGATGGCCAACTTCTTGAAAACAAAAGAATAGGTAATTCTGATTATTTTTTCTATCTGAGAATCCCTACATTTTTCAGTGCTCTATGAGAACTTAAAGAAAGCAAAGAAACATACTTCCCTGACTCTATCTCAGTTTCACTGATAATAAATCTTTTGGAAGAAGTTAAGTAGACTGGTTAAGATAAAAGAAATACAGGATCATAGATACATGAATATAAATCTTACTCTGTAACTTAATACAGTTTGACTAAGGGTTTAAGAGTCTATTCTTACCATTTGTAATAATAATTATAGCCAAGATATTTGAGCAATTCACAAATAAAATATGAGACATAAAGTGGGAGAGCACCCATGAGCATGAACTACTACAAATAGTCTCCTATGTTATAAGCAAAATGGATAACATTTGTGATTTCATAAATACATTGAAGTCTAACAGTATATCATCAATGATGTGAATGCTGCATGCATTAAATAGTACGAATGCAAAACTAATCATTACTATAAAGTCAGTGCTAGCTGATGTTTAACTACCAATGTTGTTGCTATAATGTGATTTTGGGAACTTTTTCAATAATGGTAACAATTTTATCTCATATTTCTTACTAAATGAAGTGCTACATGTCAGTTGAGTTTCCCTTTCAGTTCAACGTGTTAATAAGTTGTAAGAAATTATGTCATAATTTAAGAAATTATGGCAATGAGCCAAGCTGTAGCAATTAGCACAAAAAGAAGTGGGAGAAGTGCAAAACCCTTGGGATGTCAATGGTCCTTGCTGAATTGTAATAGAGGTGACAGAAGGAGAATAAGCAAGGGTAACCCCGAATGCCACTGTGTGGATATTGAGCAGAGGCCATTGCAATTTTCTGGACCTGAGAAGAGTATGTGAGGAGTATCTGTGTGAAGGAAGCTGAAGGAAATGAGAGCCTTGGAAGGACAGAGGGAGGTTGGAGCGCTTACTTAGTTCAGTGCAAATTATTGGTCACATTTGGACATGTTTGCCTGCATTCCCAGGAAATTGGGCTAGAAATGTAGTTCAAATATTCATGATCATATAAATGCTGCCTAAAGCTATGGATCCAACAGTTTACATTTGATATCTACTTAGATTGCTTCAATATTTAGTATTCAGAAAACCAGGAAAGAACAGAGCAGTGTGAAGTCTGTCAGGAAGAAAGTCAATGTCATGATGGTGCTGAGCATCAGCATAAGTATGGTAAACAAGCCCTGAGTTCCAGTGCCCTGCAAAGTTTATTCCAAAATGCAGACCTCAAAAGCTTTTGGAACATCAGCATTACTACAGGAAGTACTATTTTATAAAACCAAAACGTGGAATAAAAGCAATAATCCATCATTCCTGCTCACAAATTGTTGGCTTATTTCTTTACAAGGAACAGCTCAATGGTTTTAGAGGATGTTAAATTCCTCCTGCCTCCTGCTAAGTGTGGTGATGCATGACATTTCTATATACCCAGCACTTGGGAGGTCCTGAAGCAGGATTACCAGTCTGAGGCCAGCCTGGACTACAAAGTGAAACCTTATCGCAAAAATGATAAATGTCCAATGGTTCGTATATCCATTTGAAAGTATAGAACCTTTTAATATTAAAAGGATACAATAAATTATGTTGAATAAATCAAGAATAGGAACTAACATTTTATGTAGCATACCCTCTGCATTAAGATGAGATCTTGTCTTTATTTTAAATAGTGTTACTATAATTATTTTGGCTATTACCTAAACACAGAGGCAATCTAGCAGTGATCACAATTACAAGTCTGGAAGAGCCCAGCCATGCTTGAATGTCAGTTCTGAACTGCCCTCAGTCTATGCATCTTTATAAAGGAAGCTAAATCTTGCCT
This sequence comes from Alexandromys fortis, assembly GCF_014885135.2. Classification (NCBI taxonomy): domain Eukaryota; kingdom Metazoa; phylum Chordata; class Mammalia; order Rodentia; family Cricetidae; genus Alexandromys; species Alexandromys fortis. Next base: position 1,086,256 of record NW_026068015.1, read on the forward strand.
AAGACTCTCAGCTTCTAGCAGCAGAGGTACCATACAACTACATGCCCAAAACTGCTAGGTAATTTCAGCTTGTTCCAAAAACGATGAAATGAAATTGGTCTCTTAGGAGGTCCTGGTATAGTTTTGTGTGCAAGTCTAGCAAAGGATTTATGGTTATATATCAATATGTCCTACAAATGATATTTGGAGTGGGGATTTACATTATAGTTCAATTTATGTGTAACACAGGGTTCAAAAATATACAGGTTATGCAAGACATTGTTAAAGATTAATGTTGCACTAAGCAAAACCACAGGAAAAATGGAACAAAATATAAGAACCTGCCCAACACAGTATGCCGGATAAGACTGTCACTGTAGAGGTAATAAGGACAGGTGTGCACAGAAGCAAGTCTTGGTAAGTATTTTATGTTCACAAGTATTTCTTATACTTCTTTCAAAATCATAGTTTACAAATGAAATTTTCAGATATGTTTGGAGAATACACACAGACAAAATCTTTTGAAATTATCTGTGCTTTATGTACCATATCTGTTCACAGAGTTTTATTTCAGCCCATAGCCTCATCCTGTGAAAGCTGCAGGGATATTGTCACCTCTTTTCAAACAGTGTGTCTTTGATATTCAAGTGGCCTCTAAGATGAATGCTTTACTGTTGAGCACCCTGTGTCTGTCATCTAGTATTTGTATTTTGTCAAAGGCTGACTCCTCATGCCTAATGGGTGTGGGAACACTCAATGTTGCAATCACAGTCCAGAGTTAATCAAATAACCCTTAGCAGTGTTGCTACGCATATCTGAATTCCCAGTTTCTTCACAAATCCAGCATCAGTGCTTCCCCTGCTACACAACCCCTTACTTTCATGTGATTCTGTTATCAAGCATTTCAAGCTGCAACAAAGCAAATGTACAGCAGGTGGCATCCAAGAGTCCAGGAAGCCTCCCTGTGGAGGACTGTCAGGGAGGGAGGGAGCTCTCCAAGGCCATTTTACAATCTGTTAACTGGCTTAGACAGAGGGGACTTAATTGCTTAACTGTAACTGTGGTATTTTAATTCCCAAAAGATGAAAACTGGAGGACCTAAAATGCTGAATTTATTGCTTTACTGTTTCAGAAATTGTATAGTTAAATATGTTATTTCCTATGTGTTTAAATTAAAGAGAAATGTAGTTCTAGGAGTAGCTATAAAACACTAGAACCAAGTCAGGTTACACCTTGGTAAACACACGTCAATAGATCCATTGAGTTCATGGGCTTCTCCACCAAGTTGGAGGAGGAAAGTAGCAGGCTTTGTCTTTTCTTTTTTTTTTTCTTTTTCTTTTTTCTTTTTC
>NW_026068015.1:1087690-1089939 GCF_014885135.2 Alexandromys fortis
GGGTTATTTTTTTTTTTTTTTTTTTTTTTTTTTTTTTTTTTTTTTTTTTTTTTTTTTTTTTTTTTTTTTTTTTTTTTTTTTTTTTTTTTTTTTTGCCTACCAACTAGCTCCTAAATCATGACACAGAAAATTATTATTAGTTATGAATGTTCAGCCTTACCTCAGGATCTTTTCTTGTTAGCTTTTATAACTTAATTTAACCTGTTTTTATTCACTTATGTTTTCTTCGGTGTTTTTTTGCTTTTCTTTCATTCTGTATGTCCTACTCTGTGTCTGGATCGCTGGTGGCTGCCCTATTTTCCTGCCTTGTTCTTTTCTCCATTTTTTCTCAAGCCTTGATTCCTCCTCATACTTATTCTCTCTGCCTGATAGTCCTGCCTATCTTTTTATTGACTAGCTATTGGTTGATCATCTTTTTATTAGACTAATCAGATGCCTTAGGCAAAGCAACACATCTTTCCATGATTAAACAAATGCAACATAAAAAATGCAACATATCTTTGCCTAGTTAAAATCATATTCTACAACAAGTAAATGTCTAGTTTAAAGAGAACAAACGATTATCTTCAAAGAGTCACTATACTGGCAAAAAATTATTAGAAAAGTCATGGTCATGAGGTCTACATTGGGGATCAGAACATGTCTGTCAAGGCTAGTTCATCTAAGTTGTGCTGAGACAAGTTACTTAAATTATGTGCCTCTGTCACTCTTTCTGAGCTTTGGTTTTCCTGCTTCCTTCAATTCTAGGGCTCCTTTTTGGAGTCACGTGGAGCACCATTGGTGGTGCAAAGGCATTTTTGCTTGTTCCCGGAATCCCTCAATACTGCCATTCAGTCTTCTCCTGTCTCAAATAAAATGTGATTTTTAGGTTGATTGGGTAGATGTTAGTGTAAAAACAGCTAGTCCAAGAGAAGTACTTCTATTTATATTTTAAAATCATTCCAATTATGCTTTCTTAGTGAGAAATCTCTGGCATAAACCTCTTATTCATAACCTCTAGTTGCATTTGATTTCGGTTAGTTTTCCTCCATGTTTATGCTTACTAGTTTCTCAGGAGGGATTTACAGGTGGGATTTGTTTAAGTTGACTATGTGCTGCTATAATATTTTTCTCACTGAAGACATTTAAAAGCTGACCATCAGCATTTTTACTATTGGGTCACCATTTTCATTTAATACATGCTTTGAGACACATTATTTAATACTGTAGATGTTTTCCTGGCTGATTTTTTATAAATATAAGTTTCACTGGGAAGATAATTACAAATTTTGTGTATTTTTGAATGGAATTCTTATTTCTGAACATTTGTCTTTACTTAGTTGATGTCTAAGTTTACCTCTCTTACTAGCATAATGTCTACAAGAGTTATATTTTCACCTCAGGAAACCTTCAAAAATGTATCTTTTTTTTCTTTTAAACTAGCAGTAGTAAAATACCAGTTCATATGGTCCTGGATTGTATAGCTGAAAAAAAGATTCAATGAATTGCTGTGATTGATTTTTGAGGGAAATTTGTGGCAGCATAAACTTAAGAGTGTTGTAATATGAGTACTCAGAATTGACACCACACAACTAGTGTGTGTGGGTGTGTGTATGCACACACCCACACGCACGTGCACATTTGAGTACACAAAGACATTTGCTCAGTGTGAACATACCCACCTCTCTGCTATTGATGAGTTGACTTATAGCATTGATTGGGTTAGTGGTCTTAAGTGTTTTAAGAAATATACCCAAAGAGCAAAGACCTCAGGTGGTAGCAGTCATCTCTCACTTCCAAACTGCCACCTCAGTTTTGAAACTATTGAAGGTGTTAATACCAGAGTTGGGAGGAGAAAAATCACCCACCTAAATCATCATGGCCAAATGAATTAAAGCAAGCTATTAATTAAAACAAACCTTTTTATTCATGTACATGGGCTACCTCCCCCTCAGGAAGAGTTGGAGAGGTCTACACTGGAGATAAGGAAAACAAGTTTTTGTAAAGCTGAGGGGTAGGATATTGCCAAATGGCCGAAAATAGGCAGTGTTATAGGAGCAGACCATAACAGGTGGTCAAAAGAAGGTAATCACAACAGGCAGTCATAACACGGTGGTCATAGGTGGTCATGAAACAAAGATAGGGTTGCAAGATGGTTTTAAACAACATTTTGAAACAGGCAGTTCAGAACCATTTGTAGTTAGGTTACAGGTAGGACATAACCCAATTCTTGCGAAGAGAGGTTTAATCATGAATAGGAATGAGCCTAA
>NW_026068015.1:1100536-1109452 GCF_014885135.2 Alexandromys fortis
GGAGGCAGGCTGATTCTTCAAAGGATCTGCAAAACCTGCGAAAAGCTACAAAGTAATTTTGACACACCTTTGTTTTGAGCTCACTGACACAGGCTCTGGCCACTGAGTCATAGCTATACTCTTCTCTGCATTCAGTGAACTTATGTTCCTCTTTGCTGTGGCACTCGGCTGTGTTCTGAGGTGATTTCTCCTTCTGGACAGTAATTCCTTTTTATTGGCCCATTTCCTCTGTTATTGGAATTTGTCCTTGACATCTTTTTACTATTGTAAACTAATGAAAACCTTGTTTTCTTTAAGCAAACAAAACAAAAGTAATCTGGGCTTCTCCTTATCCCTTAAACTGTCTCTTTATATACCACCAACAAGGCTATGCTTTCTAATGCTTTCTAAACAGGTCTACCACCTGGGAAGTAAGCATTCAAATATATGAGTCTGTTGTCTTTCTCACTCAGACCACCAGGCTCTTCCACACTGGGGTAGTTTGAATGTATTTGACTCTCATACGCTCATAGGATGTGCCATTATGAATCAGTGTGTCTTTGTTGTAGTAAGCATGGCCTTATTGGAAGAAGTGTGTCACTGTAGGGATGGACTTTGAGATCTCATATATGATCAAGTCGTGGCAGTGTCCCACTCAATGCTTGTCACCTGTGGATCAAACTTATAAAATCTTTACCTCCTTCTCTAGCACCATGTCTGTCTGCATGCCTCCATGTCCCATGATGATGATGATGGACTAAGCCTCTGAACTATAAAGGCATCCATTAAATGTTTTCCTTTATAAGAGCAGCCATGGTCATGGTGTCTCTTCATAGCAATAAAACAGTAACTAAGATGTACACTCTGTGTGGTCTGCCTGTCCTGGTGACAATGAACCCATATGCAGCTGGAGCAAAATTATATATAGCTGGAAGGGAGATCTAGAGATGCATGGTGGGATTTTAAAAAACAGTGGATGAGATCTCTTGGTCCCCTTTTTCTGTGAGGGACATTCTGCAGTCATGATTATCTCTTGGGGTGGTGATAGGTGCTCTCACTAACACAACAAAGCTCTTGTGTATAGAGGACCATGATCTTCCACAAAGTTCAAACTTTTAAAGTGATGTTGATATAATTTTTAATTTACAACTAATATTTTCTTTGCTACAACATTGATTTTAAGTGTAGGCATGGGATACTTTTTTATGGCAAAAAAAAAGACCTTAAAAGTAGTTTAATTTACACTAAGAGCAAGTTAAAACGGGCTTAATTTAAGTCTTTGTTGTAAGAACTGAAACTATCCGTTCAGCATATAAAAACATTTTACTTTTTCTAGTATTTTCTTTATAATTGAAGTTTTGGCCTGTGTATAAAATATAATTGTGAAAAGACAGGCAGAACAAAACCTGCTTAAAATGAAGTATTTTATGTGAGGTCTAATGGCGATTCTATTTTCTCAGACATTTTGTTTCCATTCAGAACCTCTCTGAGCTTTATGCGTTTTAAAGTTCAGTCTTAAATTGTGCTGTGCTAGATTTTATGGGCCATTTGCTGTACTTACACAGTTCTGTTTAGGCGTAGAGTTGCAATTTTCTATTCAGTTTATCAACAAATTTTCTATGAACAACTGTTTCTGAAACTACAAAATGTAGGAATAAAGCAAAAAAAGGAAAGAGAAGCAGAGTAATACATGGAGATATGGAGAATGTGGGGAGAGAGGAGCGAGGGACAGAAGGCAGGGAAGCAGGCACTTGGGGAGCAAAGAGGAAGGAAAAGACTGAGGAGAGGAAGAAGGAGGTAAGGTGTGAGACAGGCATACTGAAGCATGGAAGGAAGCAAGGACTTGCTTTCAAGGACTAAAGGCCTTCCAGGTTTATATTCAGAAAATTAAAGGCTGGGAAGATAACTTAGCTGGCAGAGTGCATCACAAGGACCTGGGTATGATTCCCAGAATGCATGTAACAAAGCCTGGTGTGGTACCCATGAGAGTTTATAGCAGCAGCCCTGGGGATGGAGAAAAAGAAAGACCTCCAGAGCCAGCCAAATCTGGTCTCCAAACTGAGTCTGTGTCAAAAGACAAGGTGACTGGAGCCTAAGGTGCAATATCTGAGGATGTCCTTTGAATGCTTCAACCATATGCATACCCTTGTACATAAACACACACACATACACACACAGAGAGAGACACACAAATAAAGTGAAGCTTAAGGTCTGAAATTTCTGCAGTTGTAGGGCATGATGTAAAAGGCAGGCGATAAGAAAGTCAGTTGCTGTGAAATGACTTATATAAGCCCCAAAGGTGCTTGTTGAAGTGTCAGTTCCCCCATGTGCCTGGAATTAAGCTATAAAGGAGGATACTGTACAACTGGTGTGTTTTCAAGGAGAGGGGGAGAAATACAGAACACAGTTAGAATGCAATCATCCAACAAGCAGAGCACCTCAGAGAAATGAAGCCTGCTGGGCATCATCGTGAGGTGTCCCCAGCACAAACTCAAGAGGCATGGCCATTATTGGAGTCCTGTGCTGGCTGAATTTTCTATTCCTCTCCACATGTCCCTTACCTCTTCTAACATTTCATCCCCTCCCCTACTCTTTTCTTTCCTCCTTTCTCTTATTTCCTCTTATCCCTACCTGGCTCCACTCAGAGAAAGAAAAGGTATCTCCAAAGCAGGAAGAGAATCCTCATCAGAAACAACTAGTTTTGGTCTTCAGAGCTGTGAGAAATGTGTCTGTCTAGGACTCCGTTACCTGCTTCTTAATCTGCAAATATCCATTCCACCATAATAAAGTTCTTCCAACCAATAAATAAATAAACAAATCCCAACAGTTCCCTGTTTCAGACAGAATGACAACACTCTTCTCAGTCTCCATTGGGGATCTGTTTCTATCTTCAGTGGTGTCTCAGTTCTGCACTGGTCAATGTGTCCTTTTCAGTACTCTGCAGATAGGTAGGGATGAGGTCCTAATGCAAATTTCTGTACATTTGCTCCCCCAAGGCACGGCATGCTCCCCATCTTCACACTTTGCTGGGTGTATTCTGAAGCTGTTTTCACCTCTTTATGAAAAATCCCCTTTGATGTTCTAATTGTCTGCATCTACTCACCAACATGGTTAAACTATAATTTAGCATCTAAGATCGCCACATGCATTTCAGTTGCAGAATTGTCCAGTTTCTTTTCAGCATCCCAGAGCACGTAGCTTGATGGTTGCTAGGGGACTGACTACTGACTAATAACACTTATCTTTGTGAAGAAAGCATATTAACAGTCCAGAGTTAGTGCCCCACTCGAAGGCAAAAAGCACATTGGAAAGATAAATTTTGTCCAAAAAGCACCTTTTAGATGTTCTTGCAACAGAAAGGGAGCTCGCTGAGCTGTTGTGACTCGCTTCATGGTGGATAACATTTTTCTGTCCTTGCATAGCCACAAAAACATGCTGTAATCCTACAGTGCACACAATGAAGTCTACTGACAAATTAGGATAATCTCAGGCTCATCAGCACTTCCCGAGTGAAAGTGTGATAATGATCCCCTGACATGCACTACAAAGTCCTGGCATGTGTTTCTTTCTAAATAATCTATTTTCTCCCTGGAATGCATCTCTCTGGGCATAATAATTCACATTTCAAAAACGATTCATTCTTGCTTGAAAGTCCATCAAGACTGTGCCGCCTTTTGGTGTGCTTGTTTCTCTTTTAGAATGGAAGCAGACTACATACTTCTTAAGGAAATGCATGCTACACTATGATGAAGGTGGAAAGGCAGTACCTAGTAAGAAGTCCCTCACCATATTCCTGCATTCTGTATATGAGGACCACTGCCTGGCCAGCTGCTGCCGTGTCTTCCCTCAGAAGGGACAGGGAAGCAGGAGGAAATGGTTAAAATTTCTTTTCTTTTCTTTTCTTTTCTTTTCTTTTCTTTTCTTTTCTTTTCTTTTCTTTTCATATCTCTAATTGGGTGTTCTTTCACAATATGTTTTTGTGCTGAACAACAAATTAAGTATTAATTCTTTTTTTATTTTTTTAAGTATTAATTCTAAATAAATGTGTTTTAACTAGAACATAATTATATCAGTTCTTCTTTTCTTTCCTCCCTCCTTCTATGCCCTTCCCTTAGTCCTCCTCAAAACTTTGGTTTCTCTTTCTTTGATTTTTTTTGTTACACATACCACACACACACACACACACACACACACACACACTATATATATATATGTATGTGTATATATATATTTCTCATTCAAACTTAAATCATATATATGAAAGAAAACATGCCATGTGGATCTTTCTGAGTTCGGCTTGACTTCTAACAATTTTCATGCAAATGTCACAATTTCTTCTTTCCCCCTGCATTTCACCTCTGTAACACATGGTTTGTCCATGCATCTAGTGATAGGCATCCAGGGTGCTTCCATGTCATGGTTACTGTAGATAGTGCAGTAGTAAATATGGATATACAATGTCAGTTATTGTGATCAGCTCTGCTTCAGCTCTCATTCTACATGGAGAAAAAGATACTTTTGTAATACATTTACATCTAAAGTCTTTGTGGGTTTTGCTGCGGTTGTTTGATAAAATAGATAATTCATACCTCTCAGTATCCACCCTCAAAATGGCATATATATATATATAAATGTTCTGATTTTGTATATTTTTAATGGAGGTGACTTAAAACTTTCCACTATATTTTTACATTCTTTTCTTCCTGTTTTTTATCCGGTTAAATATAATATTGGTTGGCTTTACCCTCTATTAATAGATATATTTCTTTCCATTTGTATTGGACACTCTGATTTGAGCTCATTTAATCTAATATTAATACTGCCATGGTAGTTTCTGTTGGTCAGTGTCTGTATAATTTTTGATTCCAATTTTTATTGGCAGCGTTTCTGCACTTTTATATTTTGTTTTAGTAAATATAGTTTTATTTTAGTCTTAGAATCTGGATTTAACGTCATCTGGGGATGAACAGAGAGGCGATTATGCATTTGTGCACGCATGAAGACCTTGATTTTAATCCCTATAGTTCATGTGAAAAAGCCATGTATGGCCATGAATGCACGTAACCCTAGAGTTGGTGAGCAGATGGGCCTTGGAAGCTCAATGTCTCCAAGTTAAGAGAGACCATGATTGAGGGAACAATGCAAAGAATGACAGGAGCAGCTACCGGATTTCTGTACAGTACTGCATAACCTTATAAGGGTACACTCTCAAATCGACATGTGCATGCACACCGCAATGCAGCTATTAAATAATAATCTAAAATCATTTTTGCATCTAATTGAAGCATACATTTTCTTTATATTTAATGTAACTACTGGGATATTTGAAATGAAATATACAACTTTAGATTCCTCCCTTTTACCATAATTGTTCTATATTCTATTTTTGGTTATTTTGTATTTTTTATGATTCAATTTCCTGAATTAAAGTACAATTAAATAAGCAATATTTAAAAGATATTCTTTTGATAGATATATAACAGATCATAATGTATGTAGTTAACCCATTGAAAGTCTAATTCAAATGAATACTTTTGTTTTCTACATCATGTTTACTTTGAAACAGTTATATTAAAATACATTTATTTTTCAGTCTTCACTTTGTGCTAAATGTTTTATGTTTTGCATGGCCGTGATTATCCTTAGGATCATTATTCAAATGCCCAAAGAAATCTTAATAGGATATATGTTTTCTTATGGGAGTGATAGTGAGGAATTCTTTCTGTCCTTTTAAATTTATTTTCTCTAAAAATATTTTTATTTTCATTTAAAATATTTTAGTAGATATGAAATTTTGTAATTGCAATTGTTTTTTTTTGTTTTAGTGCTTTAATTTTCTGCTTTGTGTTTAATGAGAATTTTATTACTTTTTGGAAGCTAATGTGTTTGGGGCTCTTTTAACTTTCTTTTTAATTGGCTTTTAATAACTTGATTACCTTTGTAAAGACTTTTTGTTCATTTGTTCTGGAAATACAAATCAGTGGCTATTATTTGGGAGGGGGAAAACTACACTAAAGACCTTTCATACCAAGTGGAAACCTACTCCTGTAGAAGTTATCTAAAATATATACAGATATAAAAGATTTTAAATGGAGTTACTCTTTAATGGGGTGTGTAATCCCTCCCCAAGGAAACAATGATTATAAAATACAAAGCCCAATGCCAAGTATGCTTTTATCTCTTTTTAAATTGTTTGTCAATGGGGTCCTTAAACACCTCCTCCCAAACACATATTCCAACTATTACTAATTGCTATTGGTTACCATCCAAACTTGAGGGTAAGAGCTATACATGAAGAACCACAAACTTGAATCCTAAGACATGGAGAAGTCAGGTTGATATTTACTGGAAAACTTTATCCCCAAGAGCTAGCATTCATAGTGCTACAAAGTTATGTGCATATTACCAAGGGCAGATAGCAAGAAACAATGAACTGTCTTATCCAACTGTGAACCCTGGCAACTATAATAATAATTGGTCTGACAAGATATACCTGCAGTTGCAATGGTTTCTTAAATATCAGGGGAGTAACCCATGACTTCCTAATTATATATAAAGTATAATCCATAAGACAAAATTCATGGATGACACAGGCCCCAAACATTTGGCTCCCTAGATCATAAACTCTAGGGGGAAACCTAGTACTTTTATTTTGCTAAATGGACATAAATACCCCTAAATCTTTTATTTATATAAATAGATGAGATCATTGTTCAATCTTGATCAAATAAACTAATATTTGCAATAGATATTGATAGATGTTTTTGTCCAAGAACGAGACAATAAACATTGAAAGAGTAGACTTATCAGCCCTACATGAGGCATTTAAATTATACTCCCTTCTTCTCAAGTCTTGGAGATCATTGTAGAAGAAGGGGTAGAAATATTGTCAGATCCAGGGTTATTGGGCATCAGAATTGACACTGACCATGACTGAACTATTCACACATGAACTCACAGAGGCTGTAACTGCATGAAAAAGAACTGCTCAGGACCAGGTCAATCAAAATTTCAAGCCTGGACTAGAGATCATGAAGTCTCACTACTAGTTTTGGAAATACTGGAAATGTATTGCTGTGTGAGGTGGAGGAGTCAGTTTTCTTTATAGATACAGTACCTATAAGGGAACTGTATCCATGCTCCACTAGATGGTCCTATACTCATGCACATGTAGGCAGCACTAAGTGGACTCAGAAGTTTTTATCAGGTACACATAAAGTTGGGAGAAAACTGTGGTGGGGCAATAAAGAGTGAGTTGGAAGGGGGGAACAGGGAGTGGATTTGATCATAATGTATTATATGCATGTATGAAATTCTCAAATAGTAAAAAAGAATGTTTATATAGTTACAGTTTTCAATTTTTGTCTATTAGATTTTTTTAGAAAAATACCAATTCAAGTTCTCACTCCCTCCCCTCCTCCCATTCCCTCCACACACCTTTCCATCCCACCCCCATCTAATCCTCAGAGAGGGTAAGGCACATTCCCTTGCTGAAGGTCCAAGGCCCTCCCTACTATATGTAGGCTGAGCGAAGTATACATCCAAAGAGAATAGGATCCCCAAAAGCCAGTACATGCAGTAGGGATAAATCTGTTTCCGCTGTCAGTGGCCCCTCAGTCTGCCCCAGCAACTGTCAAGCACATTCTGAGAAACTGGTTTGGTCCTATGCTTGTTCCTTCCCAGTCCAGCTGGAGTAGGTGAGCTCCTATTGGCTCAGGTAAACTGTTTCAGTGGGTGAACCAATCATGGTCTTGACCTCTTTGCTCATAATCTCATTCCCTCCACTCTTCAGCTGGACTTTGGGAGCCCAGTCCAGTGCTCTGATGTGGGTTTCTGCCTCTGTTTCCATCAGTTACTGGATGAAAGTTCTATGATGATATTTAAGATTATCATCAGTCTAATTACAGGGCAAGTCAAGATCGGGCCCCCTCTCCTCTATTGCCCAGGGTCCTACGTGGAGTCATCCTTTTTGATTCCTGGGAATTTTTCTAGAGCCAGGTTTCTGCTAACCCTATAATAGCTCCCTCAATCAAGATATCTCTTTTCTTAGTCTTATCTCTGTCCTTCCTCCATCTCCACCATGCCATTCCCTCAAGTTCTCCTCTACCCTCCCCCTCTCACTTCCTCTTCTCCTCCTACCCTTCCCCCCACCCCCATGTTCACAACTCTGCCAGTCACCCTGTCCATTTTAATTTCCAGATGGGTCTCTCTATATATTTTTTCCTTTGCCTTCACCTTATTACTTAGCTTCTCTAGGATCATGAACTATAAGCTCAATATCCTTTGTTTATAGCTAGTATCCACTTATGATTGAGTACATACTCATATTCACCTTTTGGGGTTACCTCACCCAGCATAATGTTTTCTAATTCCACCCACTTGCATGCAAAATTAAAGATGTCATTTTTTTAAACCACTGAGTAGTACTCTAATGTATAAATGTGCAACATTTTCTTTATCCATTCTTTGGTTCAGGGGTGTCTAGGTTGTTTCCAGGCTTACTTTCAAGTTGGCAAGTAACCTCAAGGAGAAAAGTGGTACCCAATGCTCCATTTCTTTTCTTATTTTACCTTGATTGTTTCTTTGGCTTTTGAAGGCTATATCGGTAGTTTTGTTAGATTCCCCAAAAAATACTCTTTAGGAATTCCCTTACTGTTGCTTTTAAGTGGACATAGTATGTATTTCACCTGGCTATTGGGGATCTATGACCTGCCTGCCAAATAGATCTCACTACTTATTTGTTTAAGTAAAGTTGATCAAAACACATGCTTGTCTATTTGGCCATATACTGCTTTTCTATCACACAGGGCAGCTGATTCATATGGTGAGGGGTCTGAAGCTTAACTGATTCATATGGTGAGGGGTCTGAAGCTTAACATGCTCACAGCCTGCATACTCCTCCCTGCCTGAGCTCTCATTGCCTGTACCTCACACACC
>NW_026068015.1:1109554-1121047 GCF_014885135.2 Alexandromys fortis
CCCCTTTCCCTCCCCCTCCCCCAATCAAGTCCCCCTCCCTCGTCAGCCCAAAAAGCAATCAGGGTTCTCTGCCCTGTGGGAAGTCCAAGGACCACCCACCTCCATCCAGGTCTAGTAAGGTGAGCATCCACGAAACTGCCTAGGCATATAAAGAACTCCACAATTGTTTTTTACATGTAATAAAAATCTAATGTTTTGTTTTTGCTTTCAGTATTATAATTTCTCTCTCTTTTTTTATTCTAGTCCAGGCCTATTTTTTCCTTGCTTCATATTTTAAAGAGACATATTAGCGTTATACATCTACAAAGAAGAGGATTCCAGGAGCTGCGTGAATAGGATAATGAAAAACTTTACTAGTTATTCATACTCTACAGTCACATACAACAGAAAAGCACTTTGGCTGAACTGTTTACTATAAGAACTATTGCGTAAAGAGTGTGAAACTTGTAACAACTAAATTAATTTGGATGATTTCTCAATTGGCTACTATATACGTTATTGACAAGACTGTTTCTCTTTCTCAATGTCAGAGTCATACTTTAAATTAAATAAAATTATTTCTATTATTTACCATACTTATACAAATGATTGTATATAACTCCACCCTAGGAATAATTTAAAAATTTGACAACTCAGATTGAAGTATGCAAAAAGATTCAATAAATATTTATTCAAGCTAGAGTTTTACATTTTAAGAGGCATAATTTAGTTTGGGTCCACTCATTTTAATCTTTTCCCACCACATTTCAGGAAAAAATTGTAGAATATTTTATAACATCTGTAATTACATAGATTTATTTGTATTGTTTTAATAATGTGTATGCCTGTGTGCATGTGTCTATGTGGAGGTATGTGCCCATGTGCTTGTGTATTCATGGAGGACAAAGAGCATTAGATTCTCTATAGTTCTAGCTGGGAGCCACCTGATGTGGGTGTTGGGCACCAAATTCAGGTCCTCTGGCAGAACAGCAAGCACTCTTAACCAGAGATTCTCCTCCCCAACCCCTTTCCAACCAAAATAACTACACCGATCTGTGTACATATGATATGAACATGAATGTGCAGATTATAATATTCATTATATACTTTCTTCTCTATGTGATATTAGAAACATTATTATAGGTGTATATAAATTTTTACTGTGGATTTGTCATTATGAATCATCAACAATATAGTAGATTTTCTCCAGAAATGATGGTCATAAAGAGAACCCACTCCTAAGTAGGACACTCAGTGTTACAATGGAACTGCTTGAAACACAGCAGTTCCCAGGGTGAAGACATTCTCTGAAGTGTGTTTCTTCTTGCTTCTTCTTCTTCTTCTTCTTCTTCTTCTTCTTCTTCTTCTTCTTCTTCTTCTTCTTCTTCTTCTTCTTCTTCTTCTCTCTCTCTCTCTCTCTCTCTCTCTCTCTCTCTCTCTCTCTCTCTCTCGACAGGGTTTCTCTGTAGTTTTGGAGCCTGTTCTGGAACTAGCTCTTGTAGTCCAGGCTGACCTCGAACTCACAGAGATCCTCCTGTCTCTGCCTCCTGAGTGCTGGGATTGAAGGCGTGCACCACCACTTCCCGGCTTGAAGTAAGTCTCTTGATGTTGCCATCCAGCCTATTGCAGGCCAGAGGAGGTACCACTAGAGATGGTGCTTACCAACTTGAATGGTTTCATTAGGAGTGCTCTTTCTGGATAAGACGCTTTGAACAGAAACCTTGTTTCCAATTCCAAAGGCTGGGAAATTGTTGGACAGATGACTTCTTTCTGTATACAGATTAGAATTTGATATTGATTGATTGATTGATTGGGAGGTAGCTCTGTGTAAAAAAAGCCTTGCTGTGTATAGATAAGGACCCAAATTTCTTTCCAGAGACCCCAAGTCTGTGCCAGAGGAGGTCAATAGTTGCCAACAATTCAAGCAAAGCAGGGTGAAGGTGCACAGATTCTAGCCTTTCCTTGTCCTGCCAGTCTAGGTGAAACAGTGAGCTTTGAGTTCAGTAAAAGACTCTCTCTTCAGCATGGTATGTACTCACTCATACATATAAATTAACTGTAAAGTAAAGGATAATCATGCTACAGTCTACTGACCCAGAGAGCCTCGATAACAAGGAGGGCCCAAAAGGGCAAGGCTTATAGCACCCTGAGAAGAAATGGGGGGGTCGGCATGGGAATTTGAGGAATAAGGTTGAGGCTGGTCAGAGAGTCACTGCCAAACATTGGGCCTCACTCAGAAAGAGGGAGTCCTGATGAGGAGAGGGGTTATTGGAAGCAAAAGAAAGTGCAACATTGCAGGAAAACGCAAAGAACCACTAGCCTGGAATTCACAAAATCTGAACCAATAGCAAGGGAGCATGCATGGTCCCTCTGCATACATGTGACAGTTGTGCAGCTTTGGTGTATATGTGGAACTCCTGGCAAAGGGAGCAGAGGCTACTCCTGGTGCTTTGACTGACTCTGGGGAATCTATTCTTCATGCTGGATTGCCTTGCCCAGCCGGAAGACATGGGGGGGGAAATTCTTGGTCTTATGACAGCTTGATATTCCATGTTTTGCTGAAGTCCATGGAGACCTGCCCCTTTTTGAGGAATTATGGAGAAGGAGGGGTGGGCGATGGGGGAGAAAGGAAGAGGGAATGAGAGGAGAGGAGGGGGTAAAGGCTGCAGTCAGGATGTAAAGTTAAGTAATTAACTGTAAAAAGACCCTGCCTTTAAAAGTAAGGTGGTGACACGGTAATGTGAAGCTCTGGCTTCCACAAAGGAGAACACACACACACACCATATACTACATACAAAACTGAAAATAATAAATGTATATATTTTAGACAATTAAGAGGATTAAATGAGAGCTATATATAAGGAACCTGTTAATTAATCATCAAAATCTGCAACACCTGTTTTTTTCTTTGCTGTCGTGACCACAAGTATTGTTTCATCAACACTACTTAAAATCGCTAATTGTGGCTCCAAAAGTGTTATATGTAATGAGTGCATATAAAATAAATATGGTTTATTTATATAGTTACACATTTAACTATCAATGTTTATGATGGGTTTCATTACCAATTTAGCCTGTCTTAAAGAAATTGGCATAGCCAAAATCACTTGTAAGTATTTAAACTTAGCAGGCTCCTTTCTAAATGTTTAGTAAGCTAAATAGACCGGTTTTAAAATTTTTTGTATTTTATATTCTTGTAATTCTGATAAAAGTTTGAAAGGCACTTAGATGGTAGACTTAACTACAAAAGTATTTTACCTACAAACTGCTAAATTCTAGGCAGTTATTCAAGTCTAGTTCATGATATATTTTCCATAGTGTTTCATGATTAACCTCTAGTTTTCTGTACTTTACTTTGAAATGCCCAGGAAAGAAATGACTCTCTGGCAAAGCAATGGATAAATGAGCATGTCTACATACAAATCTATCAGCACTACACAGCATACACACATGCACATCAGAATTATAATTAGAAGATTTGTTATGGATAGATAAGTAATGTTTGTGTGATCTTCCAGTTTAATTATTTAAATGCTGTCCTAAAGTTAGGCAAAGTTTTGAACAAGATTGAATGTAGAGAGGTTGGCTCTACATAATATGATTGCTATTGCAAAGAAAACTTCTGGGGTAACTAAGGATATGCCATAGTGCTGCAACACAGACACACATGGTGCCTTTCAAGTTATGACTCCATCATCTCTGCTTCATCTTGCACCTCTCCAGATCTACATATGTTTTAAAATATTAGCTGATAATTGGATTAGTCCTCTAAAATGAGAAAAGGGGCAGCATTAACTCATTTATGTTTAAATTCATAGGACACATGAAGAAAGACATTGTTCCTAACTTTTTTCTAATGCACATTGCAATTATATTTTAATCAGTTGTGAAATTTTGGTTAAAAGTAGTACAGAAAGAACTAGCTGCAGTACGTGGAAGGGATATAGACAAACCCACCTCTTGCTCCATGTAGATTCTTAATAGATTCTTTACAATCTCATAGTACTTCAGGTTTTTCATATGAAAAGTAATATGTTAGTCATTGCTATACAGATTTTAAATGATGGGCAAATATTATAATTATGTATAAAACACACAACACGTAGTCTCTGCTCAGCAAGCTGAAGGTGCTGGTGGTGTTGTTTCTGTGGCGGAGAATGAGGACAGTGTGCCCAGAATACAGCTGTGCTCACATGGCAGGATCATTTGTATTGTTTGCACAGAGTGACAAGCAGGCTTCCCTCCACTGCTTCCCACCACCTCCAGCAAATGATAACTAGCCAACAGAATCGCCTATAATGGGGCATTAATTTCCTCTTTCCCTTTAAATCGGCTTGTGTTTTCTAAAAGCAGCTTTAGCATATGCAGTTCAACATTTGCAGTTGTGACAAGAGAGAACTGTTCTGTTTTCTCTAAGATAAGAACTGTGGACCTTTCCCTAGAGTATCTCATTTTCCTTTTGAAAACAAGGATAGCGAAGTAACTTTTCTTCCATTTCCAAAAAGAAACTTGGTAAACTTACTTTGTTAACAGAAAAGCAATGGGAGGTAGAATTAAACTGGCGATGGATGGAGATAGAGACAGAGACCCACATTGGAGCACTGGACTGAGCTCCCAAGGTCCAAATGAGGAGCAGAAGGAGGGAGAACATGAGCAAAGAAGTCAGGACCGTGAGGGGTGCACCCACCCACTGAGACAGTGGGACTGCTCTAATGGGAGATCACCAAGGCCAGTTGGACTGAAACTGATGGAGCATGTGATCAAACCAGACTCTCTGAATGTGGCTGACGGTGGAGGCTGACTGAGAAGCCAAGGACAAGGGCGCTGGGTTTTGATTCTACTGCATGGATGGGCTTTGTGGGAGCCTAGTCTCTTTGTATGCTTACCTTCCTGGACCTGGGGGGAGCGGGGAGGACCTTGGACTTCCCATAGGGTAGGGAACCCTTACTGCTCCTTGGACTGGAGAGGAAGGGGGAGGGGGAGAAGGAGGAGAGGAGGGAAGTGGGAGGAGGGGAGGAGGTGGAAATTTTCAATAAAAAAAAATGAAAAAAAAGAAGGAATGGCAATAAGGGAAGAATAATCTACCAGATTATTCTAACTGAGGAAGATGAACATAATATAGAAATAAATGGTTTTAACTATAAGATGGTGGTAAGAGCACCTCACCATGCTAAATGATAGCTACAGAGCTGTACTGTATGCTGGAGAGTTAAGTGTGCAAAGTGCCCCAATTTCCTATAAGATTCATGTCCTACTCATAGTCACTCATGCTTGATTAGTCTTATTGAAAAGTATGAATATCCATAAAATTTGCACCAAGCCTTCTTCCTCTATGAAATAATGTAAATTTAATCCCACGAAACTCAAAAGCATGGTAATGAAACACAACACAGAGAGTTCCAGAGAGTAACGGCCTTTGCCAACTCCTGCTTTTATAAAAAAAAAAAAAAAAAGGTTTGCCAGTTTTAATGTATTATATCATGTTAAATGTTAAATGCTCATATTGAAATTATTCATGTGTAGTGATGGAGCTTTGTGGTTGGAAAAGTCTTGTGAAGTGTATAATATTTTAGTTAAATTTGACTTCCTTTTCTATGAAATTAGCACATCTCATTTATGAAAGAAAATAAGTTGTAAATAATTGAAACCGACTTTTTGGGAAAGGTGTTAATGAAAGACTTATCTCAGATCACTTAAATTAGCTTTACTCATGTTTCCTGTTTGCCCGCTGCCCCAGCAGTTTTTCAATCAAGCATCAGTATAATACCACTGTACCTGAAAATCTCCCAGGTCAGAACTCAAAAATGATGTCATAATCTTGCTTCCTGTGGCAATTCCAGTATGAATTTCACTGCTTGGAATATAATAGGGCACAAAAATGATAATTTAATATCTTGCAAAAAATTATTTTTCCAGAAAATTTTCCTAACTCTCAGAGTTGTGTCATATTTTCTGTGATCACAGAGATTGTGACCATCATCTTGAGCTGATTTTGTTTTGTTTTGTTCTTTCAGGAAGACAAAATAAGTTTCCTGTCCTTTTTCATATATAATACTTTGATAATGTAAAGATCCTTGTCATTTGAACCTGAGAGGAAAGAAAACAATAGGTTGTGTATGTCCACACATGGCAACTGCCTATATATAATTTCCCTGTAATTCTTATTCAGCCAGATTTCCTTCCTCAGGAGGCCTGTCTCGAGCTGTAACCACCTTGGGCAAGGTTCACTAGATTTGGAAATTTTTGAAAAGTCTCATGTCTGTGGATATAATTAACCTGCTCACTCTAGCTGTTTTCACTCAGGAAGCCCAGAGTGGTCAGCCAAAAGCTTGCGATTCATACAAAGGAGGTTGTACCTGAGAGCCTTGTAAAAGCCTCCTGGTTGATCTGTATGGGGAGTCTTGTGATTAAGAAGCTATACATTTGCATTGCTATTATTGGTACAACCAATAACAGAATAGGTACAACCCTGCTATATCCTGCTCCTGACTACACAGACAATGTATTTCGCACCATTTTCTGCTTAGCCTAAGGGGTTTCTTTTTTGAGGGTTACTCTACTATCCATGTGTCAATCTTAGACCCTATAAAGGCTCCTTGGAGAGATAGGTCTTTTCCTATCTGTGGCTTTTGTCACAGTTAAAGCAGGTTGAGCTGGCTGAATGACCAGCAGACAAAAGTCTATGTCTTACATCTCTGACAGTGGCAACAAATAATGATGACATCTGGTGAGCCATAGGCTCTGAACTGAGGGACTCAGACTGCAAATCTCAGAGCTGTAGCATTATTGGACTCCTGAGAATTCCAGATACCCACGGACTGTTAAGGGTCCTGGTGTTAGAAACTGCAATGCTAAGATGTGGCAACAGAGTAACAGAGAGAAACTAAGGGTACATTCTCCCAGACTCTCAGACTACGACAAATGGGCTAATATCAAGAAGTCAAGAGATGGCTGAGAACTGAAACAAAGCAAGGTGTGAGGATGAAAAGAGCTTAGCATGGCAGCTGAGACAATGGAGACTGAAAGGCCTGATCGGTATAAGAGCTCTAACCTTTGTTAACGGTTATAGTCCTGAGAGACCAGCACACACAGCTCAGGAGCTGCCTCTGTAGTCCCTGGATGTTGGCACACTGGATGTTTACAGCAGTAAGCTATCTTGGGCGCTTAGAATAAGGACCCTCCAGCTTGGAAGTTTAAAGATGCAAGCCTCAGTTATCTTAGTTTCACCCACAGAATTCTGGGTTTGGAGGCCAAACTTGCAGACTCAGCTGCCACTTGCCTACCAACAATTTGCAAAGCAATTGCAAACTCATCCTTTTAAGGCTGACCAAGTTATTCTAGGTCATTCTACTTTGCTGTACCTTACACATTCATCTGTAATGTGTGTAATGTGAGAATACAGATTCTTGTAGCTATGACACAGGTTATTTGTGAAGACTGAATGGATATGTTTTATTAGTATTATTCAATACTTGAATTTTTTACCTACTTCTGTGATATTTAAGTATTACAGAAGATGCAAGGCAAATCATCAGTCTGTAGATGAGAGACTATGCCAAGGTACAATTCTATTTGTCTTTTTGTTTCAATTGTAGTTCTTATAAAATATTATCCGAATAGCTAGGTAACTAGCTAGCGATAGATAGATAGATAGATAGATAGATAGATAGATAGATAGATAGATGGATGGATAGATAGATAGTTACCATTGCTTGTATGTTATAGGGGAGCTGTGTCAACATAGTTGATAGGAAGAGTAGTTATAATATATGTGATTTTGGTAGATCTGAAAATGCCAGTGCTAGCATTGTAAACTTTTCTGAAGGGTTATTTTTCAATAATAAAAGAGAGACATTATCATCGAGACGTGATACTCTTGAGAAGTGTATTTGTCACTAAAAACAAAGGAGTTCAAATGATTTTCCTACATGTTGTAGTCACAATAAATACCTTCTGTCACCCAGAGTGAAGCAGAAGAAATCCACTGTCACTTCTGCTATTGGAAAACTGTCTGTCTCCTTCCTGGCACTCTCCTTCAAGCACCCCTCAGTAGGGAATTACCCTGTACAACTCAATTTGCAGAAGAGTCAAAGGTTTTTAAGGCAAAGAGCCATCTCCTAAAATGTTATCCCATTGTCATTTAGTTCAGACTGGGGACTGGCAGCCTGCAACGACTTACAAGCTCAATTCTTTGCTAGGTGAGCTGAATACTACAATTCATTCTGTTTTATTATTCTTGATGAAAATATTCCCAACTCATCAGGGCCTTACGTTAACTCAGTAAAAAAGAAAAAAAAAAGAATTCTTTCTCAAGGATATCAAACGATCCCTTTCAGGATATCAGTGGTTGTATGTATTTATTTTCCATCACATTCCTCTTCAAAGTTAAATCCAAATACTAAAAAGTTTCTTCCTTTCATGTGAGATTTGGCTGTTTGGTAATTGGTTTTGAGCTCAAGCCCTCTCATCGTAATTAGCTAGTTAGTGCTATCCCATCAGTGTAAGTTGATTGGACTGCTGTTTATGAGTAATATGTAAAAGTACAGGAATGATTGCTTTAATAAAAAGGAAACTTATTCAGATTACCTCTTGCCTAAGGATATTAATAGAAATTTGGAAATTAGTTTTGTACATATAACTATTTTACAATGTAAAAAAAAAAGAAGATACAGCCCACTGTAAAAAATGTAAAACAGGATAGAGACTACAAAAAGCTAAAAGACTAGAAATTTGATAATCAGAATTCTGTATTTCAGCTAGGACAGGGAAGTGTGGGTTGGAAAAGTGGGCTATTGCATATATGATTATAATCAATCAATATCAAATAGTTAAAATTTTACCAACAAGTACCTGTTGTAGGTATAGTTTATGAAGGGAGCCATGTGAGGAGAATTCTGAAAGCTTGTGAGAAAACTCCAATAAAACAAGATAAGAATCTTGTGACCTCTGTTCATCCAAAAACAGAGTTTGTTCTTAGAATGGGCTTTCATGCCTCCCCCAACTGTAGTAAATTGGAGTGAGTTTAATTCATTATCTTATGTTTCAGATAAGGGTTATTTTTCTTTTATTGAAAACAGTTTCTTTTCTCATATACTATATCTTGATTATAGTTTCCCTCTTTCCTTTCCTCTCAGTTTCTTCCCATCCCTCTTTCCTTTGACACCACTCTCATTCTGTTTCTCATTAGAAAAGAACAGAATTCTAAGAGACAATGAACAAACATGACAAAATACAGTTTAATAACAAAAATCTTATCATATTAAACATGGACACGGCAACCAAACAGGAGGAAAAGAGCCCAAAGCTCATGCATAAGAGTTAAAGAGCCACTCATATTCACAGTTAGAAATCTCATAAAAATACTAAGCTAATAACTATAATATTTATGGAGAGGACCTGGTTCAGACCCTTGTAGGCCCTGTGCTTACCGCTTCAGTTTCTGTGAGCTCATTTAGGCCTTGCTTAGTTGATTCAAAAGGCCATCCGATGATATTTCTAAGCATGGGTTCTCATCATGACTGGATGAAACTGTATACAACTTGAAATAATGAGCCGGGCGATGGTGGCGCATGCCTTTAGTCCCAGCACTCGGGGAAAAAAAAAAAAAAAAAAAAAAGAACAACTTGAAATAATGGGAACTTGAGTCACATGACCTTGCTTACCCCTCAGAGCATCCTTAGAATACAAACAGTCTGATGCCCTGGATAAAGTTGCCTGTTTCGTGAAACATTATGCTACCTTGTGTTTAGGCTCAGCTCTTTCAGGGTAACTGTACCCAAACAGACACCAATGGAAGCACGTGTCTAAATTATAGAAAGTGATTTTCATTCCCTGTTCTTTTATCTTTCTCCCTTCCTCACCACTTCTTTCTTTCCTCTCTCCCACTCTCTCTCCCTTGTTCCTTCTCTGCTTTCTTTTCTTTCTTCCTTCTTGAAGTTAAGTTTCCTCAAATTGTAAGTTTTTTTCTTTAAAAAATGTTAAACTATATGGTCAGTTATTAACCTAATGCCAGAGGTATAAGACAAGCCAGAGAATATAAGAACGTCTTAAAGCATATTTCAAATATAAATTTTAAATGCAGTTTTATGAAAGAAGAACACCTCCAAACAAATGTATATGTGTGTTGTGAAACAAGTAACATAATATTGACCCTGTCACTGCCTGAAAATATCATCTCTAATGAAAATTCTTGGAGCTGGAGAGATAGCTTAGTGCTTAAGAGTGTGATGCTATCTGAACACACTTGGGTTTGATTCCCAGCACCCATACAATAACTCCAGTTCTGAAAGATCTGATGCCCTCCTCTGTCCTCTGTAGGTATTATGCTCACAGTGCATAGACATAAATGCAGATAAACACCTATTATACACTCTTTTTTTTTTTCAAAAAGGAAGGAGGAAAAGAAATTTATACTTTCTATTTAGAGTAAACATTATTTATTTTGTTAAATAAATATGAGTGTCTTCTAAGACCGTTGTAATGAAGATGGGGTGTGTGGATATTAATATATGCCTTATGTAGTTACCTGAGGAAGCCAGGAAAGAGCATCAGATTCCCTGGAGCCTGTGCTAGAAGCAACTGTGAACTGCTTGATATAGCTGCTGGGAACCAAACTCTGGCCCTCTGCCTTAGCAGCATGCATTCCTAACTGCCAAGCCATCTCTCCAGCACCTGTTGATGTGATTTTTAAACTAAAACTTTTCAGGCCCCTTCTTCAGGAAAATTCAACTGTATGTAATAACTTCCTTTTCGGTAATACTATATAGGCCCTGATGTAAACAGAGGAAGTGGGTAGCAACATCTCTTTTACCCTGCTACCTATTACTCTCAAACGTAAAATAAGTACATGAGGGAGCATAAATATCTGAAATCCTCAGAGTGTAGAAAAGGACCCATCATGGCAAGTTGTCTGAGATGCACATCCTATTGTTAGAGACACATAAGAAAACAATTGTTCCTGTTCCAGAATTAGTCTCCACAAAAGAAACAGACACCTAAACATTTTAATTATTAAATAGGCAGTATATTAGAAGGATGCAGCCTTTGCAAGGCAATCTCCATGATGAGAACATCACTCTCTCACAGTCAGCAAATTCAACCCATCATGTCTATGTTTGCACAATAAATTATAACTATTGTTCACTTGAGGACTCCTCTGCAGGTTCATCCTAAATTTACCTGTGATCTTTAAGATGCTATTTTATTTTGCCTTTTCAAACAGGATTGATGTCTTTTAAAGCTGATGAAATTTTCCCATCCCTGTAGCTTTATATGACAGATATCAGTACAATGCTGTTCATAGTTAGAGATACACTGTAGAACCTAGGAGCATGGGATGAGTGACAGAAATATGATCCTGTGCATCTGAATAAGAAAATTTGATAAATCATTTTAGTGCAGAGTAGAAAACATGCATGCTGAAGACATGAATAAAACATATCTGTTACATGCACATTTAAAGAGGTGCGGCCTGAGTTTCCCATTCATGGAAGTACTTATATGACTATATATATA
>NW_026068015.1:1121112-1146171 GCF_014885135.2 Alexandromys fortis
GGATTTTTTTTTTTTTTTTGGTTCCTGTCCTGGAACTAGCTCACAGAGATCCGCCTGCCTCTACCTCCCGAGTGCTGGGATTAAAGGTGTGTGCCACCACCACCCGGCTATGACTATATCTTACACTACCATATTTTACTTATACCATTATAATTTTACAGTTTCCTTCTCATTCTCAGTACATTCATTTAAATCTCTTCTCCAAAAGCACGTTCAGGCACAGACTCCTAGGAAACCTGACATCTGCCTGACTGAGAAGATTACCACTACAACAACAAAACACATTTTAGCATAAAAATTGGGGAACATTTTGGTTTTTTTATTATAGGTCAATAACAGAACAGCTGTGTTATATTAGTTTTGAATATGAAATCAATGAATGACTGCATTATCTGTTGGAGTCTCTGAGACAACATCTTTCTGTGACTGCTGTTACCCTCAGAAGGCTTTGAGTATTCCTCCACTTAATCCGTATGTTAAATTCATAATACTGATTGTTACTGCATCACAGTAATCGCTGACTAGTTGCTAATACCTTCACTATGAAAAAAGAAAACCTTTTAGCAGAAATTAAAAGTTTCTGCAATGAAAATGACTTTAAACTAGATAAGCTATTTAAATTGCTTTGGGACCAATTTCTTTTTATTAACGTAAAACTACTTTTTCCTATAATGATTTTGCTTTCATTTTAAAACTGTTCAAAAGAAAATAATATACTCATTTGATTCAGGATAAAAGTCCTAGATTGCTAAAATGCAGAATTAGGTACTTGCCAAGATTAATTTAAAAAGTGTCTCAAATAATGGATAAGCAAGGTATTGTGTCTTAGGGAATCCTTAGCTGTGACAAATCATTGTGACCAAAAGCAAAAAGGATTTATTTTACTTACATTTCACAGTTATAGTCCGTCACTGAGAGAAACCAGTGTGTTCACTATCTTGCTCCTCATGGCTTGCTTAGCCTCCTTTCTATACTGAGGGATCATCCAGTGGGCTGGGCCCTCCTCCATCAGTTATTAATCAACAAAATAGACTTGCTCCAGGATAATCAGACGGAGGCATTTAACAGTCATGATTTTCTCTTCCAGATTGTGTAGGTCTGTGGGAAGCACAGATTGTCTGTTTTATGCCTCTCTAAAGTTGAGGTGTGAGCCATGTCTGTTTGATTGACTCAAGAATGAAACAATAGTTGCTAGTTTCTTTTGCTCTTTCCCTTTAACTTGTTTCAAAGCCTCCGGAGGTTAACAACAACTCCAGAAAAATGTTTTCTCAGAGATTCCAATATGCCATGTTTTGTTTCCTTTGCACTTGAGAATGCTCTGAGTTTGACTGGTTCCATTATTGCTTTTAATCAACAACTTTACATGTTTCAAATTTTAAAATAATACAGCATTACCGAGATTAGCAGGAATTCAATGATCCTTTTTGTAAGAAACAATGGTTCTATTCATTCCACATTCTTTTGAGATGTAATCATTGCCAAGTAATGTTCTATATCTGGGAAAGAATAATGTGCAACAAAGTCAGAGAAACTCAAGTTTCAAGTATGATCCCTATCATTTATTTGAATCCTTAGATTGATACTCTCTGTCACTGTAGATGTAAATAAGAAAGGAAAGGAATAGCCATGCCACACTCTGCATCAAAGAAATTGGTGCATTACCCCTACATTCATTCTTACTCACTTCATCAGATGGCAAAGTCCAACTAGATTCTTTGGTAGAGTATAACTGAAATGCCTTACTCTATGAGCCCTTATAAACCATGATGCTACTGCCCCTGTGTCTTTTAGCATTCTTGTCTTCCAAGGTCTTAGAAAAATGACTGTTTAAAGTCTAATGCAGCAGTCTGGGGCTTTCAGTCCACAGCTGTAAACTTTTCTACATTACTATTGAAAATCTGCTCAAGAGCAGAGAATCACATGGTCAGGGTTACCATAGCAGCAACCATTGTAATTGTTTGCTTTTCCTGTTTAACAACAACAAGAACAACAACAGAATGGCTAAAGTGACGGGGGGGGGGTGTTTATTTTTGACCCATGATTTGAGGCTCAGACAGCCATATTAGAGAAGTCATGGCAGAGGAACTGAGGCAACTGAGCAAATTCCATACACAGTAAGGACATAGAGAAGAATGGGTGCTGGTGTTCAGTCCCCTTCTTCTTTTATTTTGCAAGCAGTCCCTTACCCTTTCCTGAACAGTGCCTAATAGACATGCCCAGGGGCTAATCTAATTTAGATAATCCCTCCCAGGCATGCCAGGGATTTGTTCACTAGATGATTAGATCATTCTGGGTCCTTTCAGAATGACATTCAGTGTTAACTCACACTGGAGAATTTCCTATCATTTTCGTCAAAGTGCCCAAACATAGACAAACAATTAGAATACATAAAAAGGGTTATTAAGGATTAAATTGTGAAGTGTGGGTGAATTTGCTCAGTCTTAGTATCTCTTTCTTCTGCTTTCAAGTCTGATACATTGCAGGACATTTCTGCTATTAAATCTATTTCAACTGGTAACAGCCAAAACACTTCACAACAAATGGAAATTATTCCATATAACTGAATCTAATGCTGTTTCCAATGGACAATCCTTCAAGATCCGGGACAAGTCTAATGCTCTTAGCCATTGTCTCTCTCCAAGGCTGAACACAATGTAATTTCCACTCAAGACAAAGTGCTCATAATTGACGGAAGAGAAAATGAAGTGATTTCATTCCAATTGTCTAAGGTTCTTGAGGACATTATTCAAAGAAGCACTTCATAATTTCTTTGATGTTTGTTGTCTCTAAGGTTCCAGGGAACACAGATTTTGAATTCAGCAGGTAGGTTACCAGCAAGAAGCAATTACATCAGACTTCAAGGAAATACTCTTCTGGAGAATAAGAACTAGATGCTTTGTTTTGATTTGTTTTTATTTTTTTCTATGTTTATTATTTAGAAATATCTGAGTTCAGAGGCTCATATAAGCCTGCAGCCTTTCCAAACCTAATTACCATTGTTAAATTGGCCTTGGTCACATTGAGTTTTCTCGATAGTCATGCCGATCAGCTGTGGCAATGATTGATGCACAGTTCCAGATGCTTCCAGCAGCTCTGGAAATTCTTTGTAGAGACCACCCACACTGACAAACCATGCGTGCTCAGCTTCCATATAGAAAAATCTTTCAGGGTAAGCCAATATGAAGCAAAGTTGGAGTTTATTAAAAATATAAACAATTACCTTGGATAAATGAAGCACATGTCAGAGTACAGGGATGACTTTCAAATGTGTTGTCCTAATCTTAGGATGGCTCTTTAAATTCTATCACTCAGAACACAGTATATGTAGAGTGGAAGGCGTTCCTGTGATGAGCAAAACTGAAAGATGGGTTTTGAAGGGTACTGTCCAGATTTAGGAATAGGAGCTGTGTGTTTGAAATAGTAGGTTAACGATCATTTTGACTCCAAAGAAGCAGTTTACATACTGTTTATTGTTTGTTTCTGCTTAGGGAAACACATTGTCTCTGAAGGTAATCTTGTCTTGTCTAAAAGCTTTCTGGTTGTCGGTCAGAAATTGCAAGCCAGATCCCAAGATGAAGGGCCTCTCCTTCTGATATCTCTGTAATTCTCACTGTCTCACTCTTTGGCCTCAAGAAGCATTTTTTTTTCATGGAAAAAGCCACGTAGGTTTCTAATGTAGAAACCCAGATATTAAAGAGCAATAGCAAGCAACTTATTTCTTCAATGAAGATGCTATCTTGCTATCTGAAGTCATGGATGTGTAATGAATGTCTGTAGTACTCATGAGGCATGGGCATAGGAATTGGGAGTCATTACTGAAGTCTTAGGAATGTCTTGTGATATTCAGTGCAGGTTCATTGTATCACAAATAAAGAAATGAATGAAACAGTTGTTACCAGAATCAGAGTACCCTTTTGGGAGTTCTTGCTATCCTTGATAAAAATAATTCAAAAACTAACTCCGAAGGAATCTCAGGCCATTTTTATTGGCGTTTGAGAGAAGAAAACCACAAGGCAGGCAAACTGTAAATCTCAGCTGTGACTGGGAGAAGGGAGCTTGAGAACAGAGAGTCTTGTCTTTTGATCGAAGGCAGCAAAAGGGGATTTATCTGCTACAGAGAGGGAATATAGCCTTCAGAAAAAACAGGAAGAATGCACCGAGTGTTGGGGTTTTGACTGGACACCAAGGAAAGGATACAGGAGGGAAAGAAGAGTTAGACTTTGAGCTAGAAAGCAAAAAAAGAGTTGAGGCTTAGCAGTGAAGAGCTACAAGCAACTGCCTGGATGGAACAGCTCCTGGAATGTTTAAGTATTGCATATCATTAAGGGGCTTATTAAATTTAGCATCTAGGAAAAACAAAGAATTACAAGTTCATTTTTCAGGTGAACGAACTTCCTAGATTATGTATTGAATGATATATTATGACTTGTATGTATCTCCTATCAATATGATTTTGTTATAAAAAAAATCAAAATATTTGTATACTGTCACACATATGTGAAGGACAATCCATATAATTGATACCTTTGAAGAAAAATAAGTATTTTAAATAGAATATATATCTAGTGCAAGCAAATAATTCCATAAAATTCTCACTTAAAACTTAATTGTATTTTCAGAATCTGAGACAATTTAAAATTGATTATTTTTTGTTCAAATATTTATCTGAAAGTATATTCATATTGCCATCCTAGGATGCTGTTAAAACTGCTTTGGAAAATAATATGTGTAAGTCTAAAGCAAAGTTAAGTGCTAGTGTTTAGTCTTATGCATACCAAATGAATTCTTAAAAAAAAGAACATTAACCTAACCATCCAGAAATGCCACCTTTTCTTAATTTATACTGAATTCTGTTTTAAAAGGATGGAAATTCTGAACATATATGAGTGCAAACTTGAAGCTATTTTCACTCTCAGTATTAAACATTTAAATAAATTTAAAAAAAAGAAACAGAGAAAGATGTGGAGAACAGGCAAACAAGAACTCTTTGGGTAGGACTGAACTAAGCAACTGGAGCTCTGAGTGCTTTGGGGCATTTAAGTGTCTGAATTTAATTTCTGGAACTAAACAGTAATGGACCAAAGGACTCAAGCTTCCCATATGTCAAGTCAAATTCTATATACTTGCTCAACATATGCATTAAATGTAAAATAGCATTTTAAGCTATCATTAATTTAAGCAATAAAAACATTATGATTCCTAACATGTAGTGTAAACATTACGTTACTTCATAAGTTCTTATTGTATCAAGAACAGGATTTGGTACTGAACCTTCAAAGTGATGCTGCTATCCACCCAGATTCAGAGAATGTCCCTTATTGGTTTGGACACCTAATGAGTAGATCCCAATCTTAAGATATATTTCGACCTAAGTGATTGAAAACAATGTTTTTGACAGCGAGTAGGAACAGGTTGATGAGTGGTTCCGGATTCTGTTGATGGAGACTTCTCTGTGGAAGTGGCAGACAGCTGGATGCAGTGAGAGCTCCCCGTGTAAGCTACACATCTGGGTTTGTCGAAATTACACAGAGTTGCTCTAGTTTCCTATCTTTGTTGGCCAGGCTCAGAAGCAGCAGGGAAGTAAACATGCAGCACTGCTGCCCAGGCCCAGCCAGAACCTGACACTATAATTTTCTGTCCAGTCTGTGAAAAGATGCATTTTAATGGGGTTAGATGCAGAATCAGGACCAAGCAGGCAGGCTTGAACTGCTGAAGGCAGGAACTTGATTGCTGGATCCCACATAGAGACAGCTGTGATGACTATAAGAAATCCCTCTTCTGAAATGAGTGTTAAGACTTAAAAACTCTGTCTTGACTTGTCTAGGATTAACAGAGACATAAAGGTATAAGCTAAATAAATGCTTTCCTCCCCATGTTGCTTTTGGGCATGACATTTCACCATAGTATTAGAAATCCTAAGACATACAGCAGCATACAATGTGCCATAAAATTACACGTTTTATTCTATTTGTTATTTTATATAAACAGAAATAAAAGAAACTATGAATATTCAAAGTTTCTTGTTATTTTCAAAAGGTTTGTGTATACCAACTCTTTCAACACAAATTGCAAACAAGATATTTTATTATTTCCATTTTTCATATGTAGAGATAAGGAAGTCTAGTGTTTAGCTTATGCAACTATTAAAAATCATTCATGAGTCTACAACCTGAAAACAAGATTCTGTGGTGGCATTCTCTGACGATCACACTTAAACCTTCCCTACTTAAGTGTATTACCTACTTTATTTAATTCCTTATGTTCCAGATCAATGATTATTTATCTTGTATTTAGGAAAAACTATTTCAAGACACCAAAATATAAAGAGTAGGCGAAAAGAAAAGATACAAGGTTGCAAAGACAAAATATTCCTAAATTATGCCTTTGTCATATTCAATAAAATATTTGTCATATTCCCCAATGGATCTTTTAAGACACTGAGCTATTTGAAGTTTATGTAAAAGCATGATGAATAAAAAATAAATACATAAATCTTTTCAAAGAGTTAAAAAGATAGTTGTAAAGTTAAAATTTCTACTATGCAGATATAACTATTATTTACAGTGATAGGTAAAATTATTTATTAGCTTAAATTTACATGTTCTCCATTTTCTCACGCCGACAAATTGAATATCCATTATCTAAATCATGCAGAAAGGAAACTGAGTGAACTACGTATTTCCTACAGGAAGGAAAAAAATTTATCTTCCATGAAAAAATTCCATTGATAGAGTAAAGAACAGAAAAATGTAAAAAAAATAAAATAAAAATGCTTTCCAACTTTAGAGAGATTTGCAATGTGCTGTTAAGCTAAGTATGATTTCCTGTTATATGGCAGTGATAGGTTTTTGAAGTTGGTTCTTCTTAAACCCTGAGTGTAACTAATTCTACACATCTGGAAATTTCACAAGGTAGATATTACCATGGAAGATAGGTATGGGGCCAAGTAACCTCTAAATGTCCAGAGTTTGTAATATTATTAAATTCGGGCACCAGAGATAAACAAATGGCAATCAGGCTCTTGAACATTTCAAGTATGGTTTTCAGAACACTAGTAATTGCAGGAAATCAAAACAGAGAGAGATGCACACAGATGTAGTAAGGAGGCCACTTGTTCTTTTCCTGGCTACCCAGACTCCCGAAATAACCACATAGAAACTGTATTAGTTAAATCTCTGATTGACCAATTACTTAAGTATATTGCTAGCTAGCTCCTGTATCTACAGTTAACCCATCTCCACTATTTTATACTTTACTACGAGGCTCGAGGTCTATTGGCAAGGTTTCAGAGTGTCTGTCTCTGATGGTGGCTCCATTGCTTCTCTCTGCCTCTGCCTCTGCCTCTTTTCTCCCAGCATTCTGTTTAGTTTCCCCTGCCTACCTAAGTTCTGACCTATAAACAGGCCAAGGCAGTTTCTTTATTCACCAATGGTATTCACAGCAAATAAAGGGGAATCCCAAATCACACAGAGATTTCAAAAAGAAGGAATAATTTGTCTTTAGATTGTAATGTGTTAGACTGTTTGATTTTAAAGTTTTCTGCTACAGTTACTGTCTTGTGTTTCATGAAAAAAAAATTCAGTAACTTGGGAACTGAACTTCCTATCATTTCTGAAATGTCTAAAAATATATCTGCCATTTTGTATTACATTTTAAGGTCAGAATTCATTCTTAACATTGACAATTGCAATATCAAAAATGTATCAACGCTCAAATGTTGAGGCTTTCTCCACTAGAATTTCAAATATTTAGCCTAGAATTAATTCTCTATGCAAAAATTAACAAGCAGATCAATCTCCTAAGTTTGCAAGATTTCTATTTCTCATTCTTAATAAATGATAACATTATTATATACCAAACAATTGTTTTAAAATAAATTTATTTATGATTTATTATCATCAAATACTTGATTTATATACCTATTATATATACTCATGTATCTAGAGTTGAATATAAATTTTCCAAGAAGTGGACTACAGTACAAAAGGATTAGTACATGCCACTGGGAGCAAACTTAAGTAGCTGAAAGGTTTTCTTTGGGTTTAGGGACATGGAAAATGTTTCTGTGTTGATTTGGATTGTTTTGGTTTATTGGGTGCATTTTTCCCTCCAGAAAATTTCTTGAACTTTCAAAATCATTTTTCTTCCTTGAAAGGATTCAGAACACTTATTAAATCTGCCATACTCTGCCAAACACTGCCTTCAATTTAAATAGCTCCATTAATCCAGAGTATTGGGCACTTTCCCTCAGCATGATTTGTGTGTCTCTGGAGTTTAATTCATGAAACAGATTTACAGAGGGTAGTCTTAAAAAGCTGGTTATTTTCCTCAGTTTTACAGAAAACCAAAACTGTTTGGGAACTGTTGTCGAGGTTTCTATTCTGCCCAGTTCCCACAATAATTAATTCCCAAAGGAATCACATAGAGGTCTACATTAGCTCAGGCTTCTTATTAACTCTTATAACTTAAAGCCCATTATTCTTGTCTATGCTAGCCACGTGGCTGGGTACCTTATTCAGTGAGACAGTCGCGTCTTACTTCTTCTGTGGCTGGATCACAACTGCAGAATAAGATTTCCTCTTCCCAGAATTCTCTTGTTCTCATTTTCCTACCTCTACTTCCTGCCTGGTTGTCCTACCTAAACTTCCTGCCTGGCTCAATCAGCATTTATTTGTATTATAAGTGACAGGGTACAGACCATTGTCCCGCAGCAGGGAACCATTTCTCATGCTAGCTAGTATGAAAGACAAGGAGCCAAGCTTCTTCCTTGACTCATTCTTATTTAGCTTTGCTGTCTTTGTCTTTAGGGGAATATTTGCAAAGAAGATCAGAATTGGAAAATACATTCCATATGTGTTAATCTAGATTTTCTTAAATCTATATCATTTGTCAACCTATGAGGAATTAAAAGTTTCATGCTGTGTTTTATTTAATGTTAAATTCAAGGACTCAGCATTTTGAATCAAAACCCTAATGGTATGGACTTGATAAGCTCATCAATTATGAATGAAATATCTATCATATGTGATGGATTTTGTGATGAAAGTGTAGGAAGATTTAAAATGCAATAAGTGCAGTGCATTACAGGAATTTATCAACACAAATCATTGACCTGCTAGGTATTCATGTCTCAATTTTGCTGTGGTTTTCAGCTAATAATCCATCATTTGAGAGGCCAGAAGCTTAGAGCCATAGTAGACCTCAAAAGTATCCCCATAAGTGATTCTTTGGATAGAGAACTCTTGCATTCAAATACCATATGATAGTATTTTGATAGACTGTTATACATATGTATCACCTTGTTACTCATACATTATCATACACTTGTGGTTTAGCCATCCTGTCTTGTGTAAGTACACTCAATGATGTCCACACAAAGACAAACATTTTTACCATGGATTTATGAGAACATATTGTCAACCTTGGAGTGATACTGATGACATGACATACAGAAACTTTTAGCCCTTTCAGGGAGTAGACCACATGTTTGATGAGATGAACAGGTAAGCTAAGATCAGTGACCGTGACACCATGGGATTAGGTGGCAGGGGCGGGCAGGGGAGCATGAGACTTTTAACAGCTTCTTCAAGTTCTCTTTTCATTACATTTGCTCCATTTTGTTTACTGGTGTTACAAAACCCAGTGTTTATACTTTAGAACTTAATGGTGATGTGTAGACCATGAAGGAATTTTCATTACATTACAGCATACACTGTTATCATTCTGCACAAAATCAATGAACCATATTCACAATAGTATTAGGAATGTTTTAGAGGCAGATTGACAAAAAAAATCTAGATAATTTAGGATAATGATGAATTCTTTATTACAATTTTAACTTACTGAATTTTACAATCTTAAGAAAAATTCCATTCTTTTTTGAAATAAATATCCTTTATTAAAATTCAATTGGGTACTGTGATGGTTCATATTGTTAATAGAATCTAGAATCATCAGAAAGCTAACTGAGTGCCTAGACGAACCATATTCTGCTTCTTGACTGAAGAAGCAGTGTTCCCAGATGCCCCCTTAACCCCCTGCTGTTGTGACATCCCACCATGACAGACTGCACCATGGAATTATAAGCCACAGCAAACCCTTCCTCTCTAAAGCTGGGTTTGTCAGGGTATTTTATTGTATCTGTAGCCAAGTACCTTTACTTTTTCCAAAAATTAAAATTGAGTTGGTTACTTTTAGCCAACATTAGTCAAATCTGAAATGTCAAGTTTTAATTTAAGGAACACCAAATTTAGATTAGCTTCCACCATCCATTGCTGACTGACTTGGTCTTGTGTGATTCTCCAAGAGTCCCCAACTATAGCATGGGAGTTGTGGACAGTTGAGGGCTTCTGTGGGCAGGGAGAGTCAGTTTTCTTTACAGGTATGGCCATTGGTGGATTGAATGCAATCCAGTGGATGGCCCCCCATCCAGGAGCAAATAGACAGCTCAGATTGCACTGCATAGGTTATTCAATATTTTTTTTTGTTTTTATACTAATTTATTGTATGCTACAGGCAGTTTATGACACAGAAATTCATGAAAATCTGAGAGACCAATATTAAGAACTGACCTGTAGAGGACTGTATATTGTGGCATGTGTGTTATAGAGGAGATTTTGTACAAGCTTCAAATTTAATCTCTGGAGTAGTCATTGGTTCATGAAAAGTGGTTTGCTAACCTCTGAAAGGAACAGACTTTCTGGAGTGGAAGGGATGTGTACTTTAAGACACTCCAGTCAGCAGAGTGTTAAGCATTCTTCAGACAGAGCTGTATTAATTCTGCAGTTGCCTGAGAAATCTTCACTCTGTTGAGCCCAGCCTGCAGCCAGAGCTGTGGAAGCACCTTCTTCACGACAGAGAAGCCTGACATGGGGCTCTGGACAGCCATGCCAACCTCTCAGTCTGATCCAGGCTATTCAGTTTTGGTGAAAAAGTGGACATGAAGTTTGGAGAAGTGGTAGGTAGATGAGGATGGGTCTGGAAAGAGTTAGTGAAGAGTAGTGGGGTAAATATGAACCAAATATTATATGAAATTCTCAAGGAATTGGGAGAAAAGTATTTTTTTAAAAAAAATTAGCATCATGCATATTTTAAATTTTGATTTCATTAGAGTTGAAAGCAGAACACCTTTTTGGTCCAGGGGATGATGTCTAGTCATGTGTTCTTGTGCTGTGTAGCTGACATTGAAGTCACATCCACACTATTTTCTGGCAGTCATGCTGCATTCAGCAAATGTTTTCGAAATGTCTTGTTCTATTTGTCATGCTATCCTAACAGGGTAGGAGTTCCAATTTCCTATTGTTTTACTTTAATAAGAAATCTCTAATTTTTCTAAAGCTAGGTGGAGAAACCTGTAAAGCAGAACTTAACCAAAATATGGCCTTTCCAAAGTAAACACTTGGCCTGGTTGCAGTTGGATCATCGCAGTTCAGCTGTATAATAAACCTAATTATAATATAATAATTATAACATAAAAATTAAGAGCACACCAATTTACTGTGAAATCAACAAACAATCTCAGCAACAGATGCATTAAAAACATCCACATAGCACAAGGATCACTAAGCTCAGCGTATTCAGTACAAGCAATAGGTCTATTTTATCAGTTATACCTGTTGCTGACCGACTGCTAACAGTGTCTACCATGATCTTCCAAAAAGAAAATCACTGCTTAGACACAAAACCCCCTTCAGGTCACCTACCAGGCCAAAGATTTGAAGTAGACAGATTGGCTCTTAACTATTGCTGTTACAATATCTGACAGAAGCCACTTGAGAGTGACAGTGTAGTCCATGATAAAAATAGGTTACCAAGAAAGTGTGCTCACTGGAACACAGAAAAATGAAATTCTGTAATATGTGACAATGTGGCTCCTGGGAATTTATGAGATGAAATGAGCCACATAGAAACACTAATACTACTTGATATCACAGATATTGAAAACTGCGTAGTGACAACTAAAGGCTGGAGGGACTAGGGTGGGGGAAGGATGGATAATTGAGTATTAAATTATATTTAGATAGAACAACCATCTCCATGTGTTATTATATAGGTTGGCTGCAATAAATGTTGTACTGTATACTTCAAAGAGAAAGAAAGAATCTGAAATGTTCTAACCCTAGAGATGAGGTTTAATGCTATAGAAATGCTAATTACAGTACAAAACTATATATCCATTGCATATATGTATGAAAAATCACATGGTACTTAGTAAATATAATGTTTACATTTTGATGTAACAGATTTTAAAAAGTTAATTTAGCCAAAAGAGATATATATTCACAGAATCCAGTTGTATCACGTTACAATTTGAAAACTGAGCAAGCTTGTGCTACTTCTGCTCTGTACTATGAGCAGAACAGAAATGGGAGGTGGGGAGGGACAAGAAGCATCCACTGGCTTCTGTGGTTTGTGATGCAGAAAGCATAGGGCTGTGGTGATGGATACACTTGGGTTTCTTAGCACCTTCCTACGTAGCCCCTTTTCTCCACCAAGTCGGTCTAAGAAGTTTATAAACACTCCTTGAGAGTACGAACTCCTAGATTCCATCTCTGAGTCATCCTCTATTAGGACACTGAAAGCAACCATTGTAAAGTGTATGCCTGATGACTACTGGGTACATCAGAGGAGCCAGGTAAAATTGTAGAGTTCAAGGTGAGGCGTATCAAGAGAAGACATAAGAAGAAGTCTTATGCTGCTTGAGTTTTCATTTCTACGTTGTATTATTAAATAATCAGTGTTTTAAAATGCATGATAAAGAGAAGCACATATTAAAAACAGGAGTTTAGCAGAAATAAAGTTCTTTGTTTGGAACTTGAATGCCATTTAAAGAAATACAGAGAATGTTCATTTCCTACTTAAACTTTGTTTAGACAGAACACTTTTCTCTCAGTCATTCTAGTCCATTTATTTGCTACTTGTAAAAAATCTTTACCTCAATGGGGGACATTTCCAGAGATATGACCGAGTTCAGCATTCATTCATTTATTTATCCATTTAACACAATGATTTTCAATCTTGGTGTCAAATAAGCATGGCCGAGGTACTTTATATAAAGAGAGTAAAGAACAATTGATTTATTTGGAGTTTCTCTGGACTGTACCTAGCACAAGAGAGCTTCATTAGCTTGTGCTCTGAGGAGCACATGTGCACAATGTGCCACACATGAGCGCTGCTCTCGGGAGCGTGAAATCTATCAAGGAAATAGGTTGTGTACGCCCAAAAAATGGAACAAACCTAAAGCATTGTGAGTGCTGCAAAGGCTCTGGGTAACACATTGTAGTTCAGAGGGTGCAGTATTTCTGCTCCTGAAGATATTAGAGAAGATTTCACAGACTACTGGGCATAGGATATTGGCTGGACATGATTGATGGCATTTTTATATTAGGGTTACTTGAAAAGGGCACTTCAGATGCTTAAGGAAAGATAATTATGACTGAAAGCAAGTAAGTGTAGTCAGGGCAAGTGCTTCAGAAGGAGTCCTGGAAAACACCTCATAATACTTGTTATGAGAGCTGCTCTGAAGTCAAGGTAAGAAGAATTAAAATGGAAGGTCATTCTGAATTTGAACCTTTTGCCTGTTTTGCAATACTCATATGTTTTAAGTGGGGGAATAAAGAGGAATGCTTGAGAAAAATCAATTTGAAGTGAGGGTTGTACCTGCCTTGAGAGAAGAGTCTTTGTAAGATAAGTGGAGCAGACAAAAGCTACAGTGGTCTTAAATCAGGTTTTTGGTACAGTGTAGCAATGGGTAAAGTGCTTATAAGTAGATCTTTCCAGTCATTCTAGGTTAACATATGTAGGATTTGTCAGATTCTGTGGCTTTAATGATCCTCCCATGACCAAAGTCAAGGTGTCAGTATGGGATCATTGAGAATGACATTTGGGAAGTGTTGGCAGGAAATTTCCAGTAGCAACTTAGTGCTGGAGAACTGATAATAGATTCATAGGTAGCCTGATCATTGGTATGACTGTCTTTATCACCAGAGGTAAATAATTATACAGACATTTATCCAAAGCAGAATTCTCGATGGGCCACTGGATTCGTGCAATGCATGTCCAGGATAAGTCTTCTTTCAAACAGGAAAATGTCTGAAGATGGAGCCATGGAATCCAACTTGTGGATGTTTTCCCAAGGGTCAGCTAATGTTGCTAAAAATGATCAGTTGTGCATAAGGTCTTGGTTAATGTTAATTTTTGTCCTCTAGGTGTGTCGATATATTCTTCATTAAGAGATATACAAAATGCACTCCAGGAGCCCTAGCAAGAACTCCCATATTTTATATATGAACCCAAATGCTTATATGTCCCAAATTCACACAATGAAAACAAACATCTTGGTGGTGTGGTATTAGTAAATGGGACATTTCATGAACTCTTGAAGCATGAAACTGATGTTCTAATGAGTGAGGCATTTTATAGTGTATAGTATAATTTATAGTGTACCTATAAAGAAAACCAGATGAAAGACCCTCAGAGTGGTCCTTCCCTCAGGAGGAGACCCCAACCCAAGGAACAGTCGAGACCACTGGCTGCAATTAGCAATAGGTTTATTGGGAGGGCACAGGTACCTGTGGGCTGCAAAGTCCTTACGGAGGACTTACGCGCCTGCAGGCTGGGAGAAGGTCTTTTTATAGGAAAAGGGTGGCAAAAGCAGGCATACAGAAGCAATGCATGGTTACAGGGATCTCATTAGTCAGTTCGAATGGGGCGATGGGTTCATTTAGGGGACAAGTTCCTCGGGGACATGAAGATATGATAGTAGCTGACTTGGTCCTATCTAGGGCACATGTATTTTTTCCCAGAACTGTCAGTTCCCCTCCTAGGCCTGGTGTCTGATATCCTGTTTGGCAGCCTAGGAGTACTGACTTTACCTTGAACTTATACTTGTTTGTGTGAAAGCTTTGCAAAATGGCATTACAGCAGCTAATCTGGGGTCTTTCACAGAGATCTGTCTACAACCATTAACCATGGAAGCACATAACAACAAAAAACTTCCATGAGCCAGAATGGAGCCTTCATAGATACCAAATCTTCATGGTTCGTGATACTGGGTTTCTTACCTTCTGGTACTGGGATGAATAAATTTCTTTTGTTTATAAGCTACCTAATTGATTATTGTTTGCAGAAGAAAAATGCCACGTCAGAATTGCCTTATCTGTGTGTTAAATTAAAAACAATCAAAGAAACAAACCAAGATAGGTGCTTTCTTTTAAGCTTGATGACCTGAGGCATCACACCTCACCCCTACATATATAATAACTAAGTGTAAAAAACTTAGCATAATCACTGACATAAAAACACAAAGTTTAAGTTATAATTAGCAGTATAACTTATGGAGTAGTAGATATCAAGCCTTCAGAAATTGTAGTTGGCATGTAGCAAATACAATGAAATCTGAGTGAATGCCACAGATATTTTTGATAGCCTAGGGGAGAAGATACAAAGACAAAGAAGAAATGAA
Organism: Alexandromys fortis; assembly: GCF_014885135.2. Taxonomy (NCBI): domain Eukaryota; kingdom Metazoa; phylum Chordata; class Mammalia; order Rodentia; family Cricetidae; genus Alexandromys; species Alexandromys fortis. The sequence goes on from NW_026068015.1 coordinate 1,136,576, forward strand.
GTAGACTAGGCATTATTGTGTTAGTTACTTTGCTTATTGTTGTAACAATATATGTGTCAACAATCACCTTAAGGGTGGGTTTACTTGATTTTGAAGGTACAGGGTTGTGGCATAGAAATCATAATATCTTGACTGTGGAGTGATGGTCTTATTACATCTACAGTCACTAGTCAGAAAGAGATGTATTGTTGAGATATTAAAAATCCATCAGTGTAATCCACCATATAAACAAACTGAAAGATGAAAACCACATGATCATCTCATTAGATGCTAAAAAAGCTTTTGACAAAATACAACATCCCTTCATGATAAAGGTCTTAGAGAGAACAGGAATACAAGGAACATACCTAAACATAATAAGGGCACTATATAGCAATTCAACAGCCAACATCAAAAAAAAAAAAAATGGAAAGAAACTCACAGCAATCCCAACTGAAATTAGGAATGAGACAAGGTTGTCCCTTCTCCATATCTATTCAATATAATTCTTAAGGTCCTAGCTAAAGAAATAAGACAACAAAGGGAGATCAAGGGGATACAAATTGGAAATCAAACTCTCACTATTTGTTGATGATATGATAGTTTACATAAACAACCCCAAAATTTCTACCAAGGAATGTTTACAACTCATAAACACTTTCAGTAACGTAGCAGGATACAAGATTAACTAAAAATATCAATAGACCTCATTTACACAGATGATAAATGGTCTAAGAAAGACATCAGAGAAATATCACCCTTCACAATAGCCAAAAATAGCATAAAATATCTAGAATAACTCTAACCAAACAAGTGGAAGACTTGTATGACAAGAACTTTAAATGTTTGAAGAAAGATATTGAAGAAAACACCAGAAAGTGGAACGATCTCCCATGCTCATGGATAGGTAGAATTAACATAAAAATGGCAATCTTACCAAAAGCAATCTACAGATTCAGTACAATGTCCATCAAAATCCCAGAAAAAATATTCACAGACCACGAAAGAATGGTACTCAACTTCATTTGGAAAAGCCAAAAACTCAGAATAGCCAAAACAATCCTGTACAATAAAAGAACTTCTGGAGGCAACACTATCCCTGACTTCAAACTCTACTACAGAGCTAAAGAACTGAAAACAGCCTGTTGTTGACATAAAAACAAACAGGACCAGTGGAACCAAATCGAAGATCCGGATATTAATCCGCACACTTACAATCACCTGATTTTTGACAAAAAAATATAAAATGGAAGAAAGAAAGCATATTTTACAAATGGTGCTGGCATAACTAGATATCAACATGTAGAAAAATGAAAATAGATAGATCCATATCTATCACCATGCACAAAACTCATGTCCAAATGGATCAAAGACCTCAATATAAAGCCAACCACACTGAACCTCATAGAAGAGAAAGTGGAAAGTACACTCAAATACACTGTCACAGGAGAACACTTCCTAAATATAACCTCAGTAGCAAAGACACTGAGAGAAACAATAAATAAATAGAACCTCCTGAAATGTAAAAGCTTCTATAAAGCTAAGGGCACAATCAACAAGACAAAATGGCAGCCTACAGAATGGGAAAAGATCTTTACCAACCCCACAACAGACAAAAGTCTGATCTCCAAATATACAAAGAACTCAACAGAGGAATCTAAAATGGCTAAAAGACACTTAAGGAAATGCTCAACATCTTTAGCCATCAGAGAAATGCAAATCAAAACAACTCTGAGATTCCATCTTACACCATATAAGAATGGCCAAGATCAAAAACACTGATGTCAACTTATGATGGAAAGGTTGTGGGGTAAAGTGAATTCTTCTGCATTGCTGGTGGAAGTGTAAGCTCGTACAGCCCCTTTGGATATCATTATGGTGATTTCTCAGAAAATTAGGAAACAACCTTCCTCAAGATCAGCAATACCACTTTTAGGTATAAATCCAAAGGATGCTAATAAAACCATAGGAACATGTGCTTAACTATGTTCATATCAGCATTGTTTGTCACGGTCAGAACCTGGCCAAAACCTAGGTGCCTCTAAACTGAAGACTGAATAAGGCAAATATGGTACATTTACACAATAGAGTACTACACAACAAAAGAAAATAATGGCCTCTTAAAATTTTCAGGCAAATGGATGGACGTAGAAAACATCATATTGAGTGGGTAACCTAAACCCAGAAAAACAATTATCATGTGTACTCACTCATAAGTGGCTTTTAGACATAAAGCAAAGAAAAATAGCCTACAAATCACAATACCAGAAAACCTACAACAACAATGTGGACCCTAAGAGAGACATACATGAATCTAATCTACATGGGAAGTAGAAAAAGACAAGATCTAAGCAAATTGGGATCATGGGGACCATGGGAAAGGGTTGAATGGGAGGGTAGCAGAGAAAAATGCATAGCACAATAAAATCAATAAAAAAAATCTGTGGAAAAAGAAAAGAAATATGTTGTTGGGGAATATTGTCTTAAGGTGTGTTACTTTTGTTTATGTTGATTTATTTAATTCTGTAAATGTTTGTTACTGTGCCTGTCTTAAACATCTGATGGTCTAATAAAGAGGTGAATGGCCAAAAAAGAGGTAGGAGAGAGGGATAGAGGGGGCTGACAGGCAGAGAGGATAAATATAAGAAGAAATCTGAGAGAAAGGGTATGAAGATCTGGCATCAAGAAAGGAAAGAGAAGGACATCAGGGGCCAGCCACCTAGCTAAACAGTCAGACATGGAGTAAGAAGAAAAGGTAAACCATAACAAAGAAAAATAAAAGCCCCGAGGTCAAAGATAGATGGGATAATTTAAATTAAAAAAAAAAAAAAACTGGCAAGAAACAAGGCAAGCTAAGGCCAGGCATTCATAATTAAGAATGTGATGTGTGATTTATTTGGGAGCTGAGAGTTCGGACTCCCAAATCCTAAAACAATTGACAACAGTGAATGCCAGTGCCCCACTGGCTGCTCTCTCCTCATTTCTCTCTCTCTCTCTCTCTCTCTCTCTCTCTCTCTCTCTCTCTCTCTCTCTCTCTCTCTCTTTTTTNAATGCCAGTGCCCCACTGGCTGCTCTCTCCTCATCTCTCTCCCTCTCTCTCTCTCTCTCTCTCTCTCTCTCTCTCTCTCTCTCTCTCTCTCTCTCTCTCTCTATCTGATCTTTCTTTTTATTCAGTCTGGCACCCGAACCTATGGGATGATGTTGCAAACTTTCTAAAAAGATCTTTTCCCCTTAATTAAATTTGTCTGAAAACATCTTCACAGACACAACCAAACATGCATTTCCTAGGTGATTCTAAATCTAGCCAAGTTGACAATAAAGACTATCAAGGACAGTCACCTCCGTAGGATTAGCACAGATGCTATAACAAAGGAGAGATAGGCAGACACAGAGGTGAAGCCAACACTTCTGGTCCCATCTGCTCTTTCTGTTCCTTTGTTTTTATTTGCAGTAATTTGGTCTGGTATTTCTGGCTTATCACAAGGTCTTCTGATCTCTTCCTCTGGTGGATTTTGGAAAGCCTCATTTAGGCAATGTCTTTTTGGTTTCCAGGTAGCATAAGCTCAGTAAATACTGCTTTCACTACATAACATCACAGTATGAGTGTTGAATAGAGGCTGGCCTCCTAGCTCTTACTCAAACTTCCCTGACTCTGTCCATTCTACCTACTTAAGAATCCTTGGCTTGAAGCTAATACCATCAGAACATACAATTAAAACTTGTTTGTGTTCTTTAATGCAGTTTTCACTAAATATTTATAAAGTTGCTCCTCAAAGTTCCCTCTTTTAGAGAGGTGGATTATTCTTGCCTCAGTTTAGCATCTCAGCTCTCACATTCCTTTGACACATGACCTTACAGTCTGTCGGGTGTCAGGAAACATATGAAAAAGCTGATGGTCTTTTTATAAACACACACACACACACACACACCACACTCACATACTATATGTTCAATTGTCATATCAAAATTAACTCCTCAAACAAAATCAATGGTTTTGTTCACTTCAAATATCCCCTGTGTCATCTTCCCTAGCCACTGAATTCTTTTGGAATTTTTCAGTTACTTATGTTAAACCTTGGAAACAAGCATTGGTTCCTCTTTTTTTTTTTTTTTCTCATAGCCCTCACAGTCCTTTTTATTTCTCAGCCCAGCATGTGAAGGCAGAAATTATTTCTACCTTCAATCTTTGTTTCTTATCCAATTTTTGCTACATCCAGTGTGACAGCCCTTGTGCAAATATATATCACCTTTTGATTTCCAAATGGTCCCACCTTTTTGCAGACTTTTTTAAACTTACAATTTTGTATATCTTATTTGAGTCCATTACTAAACCCAGCCATGGCACAAAAGAAGTGCTGATACTACCTACAGTGCAGATACCTGCAGTGTGGGGGCATCCCGTTAATTAACAAGTCTGAAGAGCTTAGCTACCAGAAACCGCTGCATCTGGTTCTCAGAATTCAAAGCTCTAGGCCTGATAGTACTTCATAGCACATGCAGAACCTAGGTGTCTTTCAGTCTAGAAACCATGATTGCCCTAAAAACTACGCCTGGAATGCAAACTCAGCATGAATCAAGACCAGCCAGTGGAAGTTTCTTCTTCCTGATGCTCTTGTATTTGTGTTTTTGGTTGTTGCTACCAATGGCCATTGCTTTTGTTTTTGTTTTTTTTTTTTTTTTATTTTCTGATTTTTTTTAGATCTAGAGTTTTTGCTGAGATATGTTCATCCTTTGAGAACCTTCCATCTTCAAAGGCCAAGTTAAAAATAGCTTATTTACTTATGAGTATCCTTGATGAGAGTGGCCATCATGCAGCTTAGCTCTCCTTATCATCTAAGACTTCCTGAGCCCTCACTGTGACCTTGGAAACTGCACAGCCATTGAGAAAAGCAAGAGATCTCTGTGTGTGATACTGCTGGCTAAAGAAAGGGCTCTAGGCTGAGAAACACACTCTGAATTCTTTGCAAATACACCAGCATAAAGGTGAGCTTTTTTATGCTCAAAGAAGTTGAGGGTATAACATGGGGAGAGCTCCCTCCACCCAAAAAGAAGCACCAGCATTGAGAAATATGTTCTTAGAAACTCCAGAATTTTCCAAATATGTTCTTCAATTTGTAAATTTATTATTTTCTTTTTAATATTTCCAAAGTTAAACACAACACACATATCAGTCTTTCAATTTGCAGTTGTCTCTATGTCTAGAGAAGTCCTACTCATTCTATGAAAACAGTAGGTAATGGCTACTTCCCTTTAACTGTGTTTGGTGTTTGTTCTTACATTCTGTGTTTTAATACATTTCAGTTTCAAAATGCAATGGAAGTTTATGCTTTTAATCTCATAATATTAAAAAAGCAAATAACTTGTGTTTTTAATAATAGAAACATATTTCTCTCTCTATTAAAGATACAGTGAATTTCCAAGCCTTTATTCACCAGTCTAAGAAAACTCAGAGTCTGGGACATGGAGGAATAGTAATGATACATGTGAGGATTCTCAGCCAAGTATGCATCCTTGACTGACAGATTATAATTGCAAAAATGTTTAAAAATCATTGCTTGTCGGCATTAGGAATGTTATCTAAGAAGTGAATATACAACGGAATCAAATGCAAAACCAGCTGAAGTTAGTGATTTTGCAAGATGAAAAATCTTATACATTGCAATGGTACTTTTTATATTTATCATAAAATGAATTGAAAGATAATATTTATAAAAATTCTTACAACGTAGATAGAAGCAAAATTTAGGACAGACATAATCATAAACCAGAAAATGACTGGAAAAAATAAATTGATATTTTATCTGTTCTTTTCATTCAATAGTTGGAATTTTCATCTTTTTATTTCTATTTGACTCATCTTTGTAAGTATTTGTAAAATCTGTTTATTTTTCACCTAACTTTTACTTTCTTTACTGGCCTATTTACCCAGTGCATTTCAAATATTTCGAGGTATGGACTAGTTTTATTGAACTAACACTACTGTGTCTGCTTTGTTGGTGATTCTCATTTCTGTCTACTAAATGCCCTAAATAAAATTAGAGCCAAATTTGGACTTGTTACTGAACATACTAAGAACACCTAATAAGAAAGGAAGACAGAGAAATAATGGGAAACACAATCAGCAGCCGCATCATGAAACTGTCTGGCAACAATTACTTTGGACCCAACCACAGAGAGAAGGCATCTGGGACAGAATATCACTTTGAGAAAAATAATGATTTGCTATAAAGACTCATTAGATATAAAGTGGTCCCAACCATTGGGAGAAGGCATCTGGGACAGAGTCTATCACTTTGAGAAAAATAATGGTTTGCTATAAAGACTTATTTGATATAAAGTGGCTATACTCGAACTCCAGAGACAGTACGTGGAATTTCAATTTCAAATGTGATGAATGCTGAGAATTTAACTATAGAATTAGAAATTGCCTAAAATTGAAGCAAACAAAGAAAAATAATAATAAGTTGAATCATTGTTGACATAACTGATATCATCTTCAACAAAGGTAGTCAGTTTAATGACACATTGCAGGTGAGAGTAGATCTGCTTTTCCTGATCTAGAATTGTCATGTGTCTGACATGAAGTGATTGATTTCCTTTTAATGGCTGTCTGAATTTGAGTTCTGTCCTTATCAAGAGTTGAGAATCTTCAATGAAAACAGTTTTCTGACTCTCAGCATTTATATTTATACACCTTATCACAGTTTGATCTAAATGTCCTCCGAGAGGATCCAATTGCTTTTTTTCTAACCTCAAACTAAACAAAAAATTATCTGCTTTGTTAAGATATTCGGTGTGCCTCTATTTTGAGAGAAAATTTAAATTGGTTATCACCCTAAGATCTTATTTATGCCAAGCTTGGTTTTCATTATCATTTAATATGTTTACCAATGTCGGAGAAGTTCTCTATTCATTTGAGTCATCCACACAAAACACACTCAGCCTTATGTAAATTGCTCTATTTTATTTTAAGATCCTTCTACACACAGGGCCAGTCCCTGATTGCTCCTATGGGCCACCTCTGAAAGCATGAGAAGGCTCATTTCTTTGCTGTAGGTGTTATTCAGCAGTTTAGTCACAGCTTTAATTAGTTGCAGGATGATAAAGTAAGAGATTAGTAACTAGAATCATACCACAACATCAGAATAGGCCAAGAGCAAAAGTGACTCAACAGAGGCAGAATCCTTTGTTGGGGCAAAGTCTCTCCTCACCCTCCACCACCCATTATTGAGTAGCAGACTTTTACTTTGTGAGTTTACAGGCATAATCTTTTTTTTGCCTTGTGATTTCATATTCAAGTATTTTTATAGGAGACTGTATGGTCAGACAAGGATAATATTCATTCCCAAGCCTTGCATAGGGTATAATCTCTTGATATCGGGATTCATGTAGCCTATTCTAGGATCAGCATATGAAGACCTTTCTAATGCATCTCCAAAAGGCAAGTCCCATGGTGTAGGAGGAAGGGCCTGCTTGTTTTTCTGGCTGCCCGACTAGCTTAGCCCTGAAATAAACACACAGAAACTGTATTAATTAAATCACTGCTTGGTACATTAGTTTTAACTTCTTATTGGTTAATTCTTACATATTAGTTTAACCCCATTTCTATTAATCTGTGTCTTGCCAAATGGCAGTGATTTACCGGCTAAGTTTCGGCAGCATGTCTTACTCTGGCAGCTGATCCGTGGCATCTCTCTCACTCTGCTTTCTTCCTCCCAGAATTCAGTTCCATCTTCCCCACCTACCAAGGTTCTGCCCTATCAACAGGCCAGAGCAGTTTTGTTAGTCATTAACCAATGAAAGCTGCACATGGACAGAAGGACCTCCTACACCACCATGGGGATAGTCTCTCACATCTCAAGGACCAGTGCTCCAGAGCAATGCAGGACTTTGTTGAACTCATGCAGCTTGCAGACTCTTTCTCTCTTATTATATTATTGATTTTTCTTGAGATTTTTAGTTTCAATTATGCATGCAACAGCTGTAATTTTCTCTGGAACTTATATTCTTTCTGGATTATTTTTTCCTTAGTATGTATCAGCAAGAGCTAATGCTTCTCAAATTTTTTATCTGAAATAAATAACTCTCAATTCTGAGAACTTTTCTGACTCAATAAAGGGAGTTAAAATTAATGAGTCTTGCTTTTAAATTGTCCTAAGAGAGAAACCTCCGGAATGCACATAATGCCATTTATCATGAGTAAGCTCCCTAGCCTTGAAGCATCCAGAATCTATGGTAGGATCTGGTATGATCCAACAGGGGACAACACAATATAGTATATGGGATGAATGGAACCATTTTTACCATACAGAAGAGATTGGATAGATCCATATTTACCATACACAGGATCTTATATTGGTGGGAAAAGCATGGTATTGTAGGATGGGAAAAGAGTGCCTTATCAAAGTCTACCTTTAAAAGAGAGAGTCACAGGAAATTCTCTTGTAAAAAAGGGGGAAACTGTATAAAAGCAGATCTTGCAGATATGAAGAACTGTTTAGGTTTGAATATTGTTATCATTAAAGCATTTTACCTATGTCTATCACATTTAAACTTTGTAAGCATAAGTGAATACCAGCTGACATAAGTTGCTACAATAGCAGGAAGTGTCTGAGTTGATTTTAGTAAAGCTTTCAAAAATGAAGAACTCAATGTCTAGACCGTTATGTAGATGATGGTAAAGTGTATTTGGGAAAGCATAAAAGGAAACAATGGGGACTTTTATAAATGATCATGATATATTTCTTAAAATAAGATGTATTTCTTAAAAGTAAAGAATAGAGGACAATAATAAAGCTGATTATATAACCTCGGTAGATAAAGAAAACTGTGTTAATATATAAAGATGGCTATTAAGGATCACTTGAGTGCAATACACCTATTGGTAAGATTTCTTCCTTGAGTCAATGTTTCCCTGTCTCAGGACCTGAACCTGAGCCAAGAGTAGACCCGACGTGTTAGTATTTCCATAAATATCTATATGATTATCTCATTTAAAACATTAGTTATTGCCTGTAGTTATCCACTGCCTATATTTCTTAATATCACTCCACCCTTCTTCTGCAATAACCCCAAGGCCTTGGAACGTAGTAGAGCACATTTAAGTCTGAGAATTCCAAAGTCTCTTACTCTCTGCAAAATGACCAGTTATAAGTCTCTGTGTTGATTCTATATACTGCAGAAATAAGTTTTTTTTAAATTTGGGATTAAGAAATGTATGGATGGAAATAATCAGTATAAGTCAGCTTGCTAACATACCCATTAATAGAATAATGATAATAGTATGCTCTCCTCTAGGGCCTTTCTCATATCTAGCACTTTTCTTGATTTAAGTTCAATCAGAAAGTACTTGGTTAGTTCCCGGAAATCTGTACCACTATTACACTAGTGGGTGTGTCTAGCTGTAGTAATAGGAGTGGTGGGGCTGAGACCCCAGCACCCGGCCGCCCGCATGGCTAGCTTAAAACCCAAAATAATTACACGGAAACTGTATTCTTTTAAACACTGCCTGGCCCATTTCTATTAATGTGTGTAGCACCAAGGTGTGCTTACCGGGAAGATTCTAGCCTACGTCCATCCTTGGTTGGAGCTTCATTGCATCTGCCAGGGAGAGGGGA